>NC_139145.1:63594408-63759394 GCF_964270905.1 Leucopleurus acutus | reverse complement strand
GTTAGTTTTTGTTTTAAATTTCATGTAAAAATAAAAGTTATATTTGCAAATAGTTTAGAGAGTCACATATTACCACTTGTGTAGACACACACACACACACACACACACACACACACACACACACACACAAATACACCCACCCCAGTCCTGGATTTCTGCCCCTATTTTCTACTTCTCAGAGGCAACTACTGTTAGTAATTTATCTAATTCTTTTGATATTTACCTCTGGTATCTCTAAATAATGTACTTACACTTATGTTGCTTGAAGTTTTCATTTTTGGCATGGTTGGTTGACTTCTCACTGGGGAAGATGAGGATTTAACTCTTTTTCGTCATCACCCGCACCTCCCATCTCCCATTGTTCCAAAAGAGTAGCATAATTTTATTAGATCAGTGTTTGGTGATTAAATTATTGTGATCCTGAAAACTATTCACAGCTGAACTATGAAGACTTGTACTTTCCTGATCAACATTTCCTCTCTGGAGTCAATTACCTTTTTTCCCCTCTGCCCAGTTTTTTTATTATAGGTCACTAATGCAACACCAAACTCTCCCCCAGTTGAATAAAATTTGTCTTAAAGTTGTTTTCATGAACCTTATTCTATCATGTCCATCTTCTTGAGAAAATCTCTCCTGCAACCTCTGAACTTGGTTGGGTGCTTTCTGTTGGGTTGGCCAAAAGGTTCATTCGTTTTTTTCCGTAAAACGGCTTTAGTAGCACTTTGTTGCCTTTAACTTCATTCGAAACAATTTTGTTAGATTGTATTGTGACAGCTGTCATACCAGCATTTAAAAAAAACTTATCAAAATTCGTGAATTTTTGTGTAGCCATTTCAATATTGAAGATGGAAGAAAAAACCAACAATTTAGGCATATTATGCTTTATTATTTCAAGAAAGGTAAAAATGCAACTGCAACGCAAAAAAAGATTTGTGCAATGTATGGAGAAGGTGCTGTGACTGATCGAACGTGTCAAAAGTGGTTTGTGAAGTTTCGTGCTGGAGATTTCTCACCGGATGAGGCTCCACGGTTGGGTAGACCAGTTGAAGTTGATAGCGATCAAATCGAGACATTAATTGAGAACAATCAACGTTATACCACACAGGAGAT
The DNA here is from genome assembly GCF_964270905.1 of Leucopleurus acutus. Taxonomy (NCBI): domain Eukaryota; kingdom Metazoa; phylum Chordata; class Mammalia; order Artiodactyla; family Delphinidae; genus Leucopleurus; species Leucopleurus acutus. Next base: position 63,758,284 of record NC_139145.1, on the reverse strand, counting down.
AGCCGACATACTCAAAATACCCAAATCAAGCACTGAAAATCATTCGCACCAGCTTGGTTGTGTTCATCGCTTTGGTGTTGGGGTTCCACATAAGTTAAGTGAAAAAAACCTTCTTGACTGTATTTTCACGAGATTCTCTACTTAAAGGTAACGAAAACGTTCCATTTTTAAAACAAATTGTGACAGGCGATGAAAAGCGGCTACTGTACAGTAATGTGGAACAGAAGAGACAATGGGGCAAGACAAATGAACCACCACCAACCACGCCAAAGGCTAGTCTTCATCCAAAGAAGGTGATGTTGTGTATATATGGTGGGACTGGGAGGGAGTCCTCTGTTATGAGCTCCTTCCGGAAAACCAAACATTAATTCCACCAAGTACTGCTCCCAGTTAGACCAACTGAAAGCAGCACTCAAAGAAAATTGTCTGCAATTAGTCAACAGAAAACACATAATCTTCCATCAGGATAACTCAAGATTGCCTGTTTCTTTGATGACCAGGCAAAAACTGTTACAGCTTGGCTGGGAAGTTCTGATTCATCTGCTGTATTCACCAGACATTGCACCCTCGGATTTCCATTTATTTCGGTCTTTACCAAATTCTCTTAATGGAAAAACTTTCAATTCCCTGGAAGACTGTAAAAGGCACCTGGAACAGTTCTTTGCTCAAAAAAGATAAAATGTTTTGGGAAGATGGAATTATGAAGTGCCTGAAAAATGGCAGAAGGTAGCGGAACGAAACGATGAATAAAGTTCATCATTCAAAAAGTTCTTGGTGAAAATGAAAAATGCGTCTTTTATTTTTACTTAAAAACCAAAGGAACTTTTTGGCCAACCCAATAAATCTGCTATGCAGCTTTTGTTTGGGGTTTCTTCATTAGCATCTTGGCAATTCCCTTGGTTTTTCTGCTGATCTTCTGTTTCCTGGATCCCGTATCCTCCTGTTTCTTGGGTTTCTTCTTTGCTTTGGTGGAGTACATGTTCTTCCATTAACTTACAAAGAAGTAAGCATTTTTTTTTGTGACCTTGGATGTCTGAAAATGTATTTATTCTACCCTCATGCTTACTTGATGGTTTGGCTGGGTATAGTATTCTAGGTTGGAAATAATCTTTCAGAACTGTGATGGCCTTTTGCCATTGTCTTCATGGTTCCAGTGTTGCCAAGAAGGCCATTATATGAAATCTGTTTCTCTCTCTCCCTCTCTACTATAGGAGATCTTCTTTGCCCTGTTGTTTTGAAATTTCATGATGCAGTTCCTTGGTGTGGATATATTTTTACTCATTGTGCAGGGCACTTAGTGAGTCTTTTCCATCTTGGAACTCATGTCCTTCAGTTCTGGTTATTACTTGTGAAAATTGTTTCCTTGATTATGTCCACTTTCTTTTCTCCTCTTTGTATGTTCTACCTCCCCATGTGCTCCCTGAAGCACCTCTTATTTAGATGTGCATCTACTGAACTGTTTCCCCAATATTCTTATTTTTTCTATTTTCCATCTTTTTGTCTTCTATTTTCTGAGCTGTTTATTTTGAAATTTTTATGCATTTTGTTTCTGCCATCATTTTAAAAAAATTTCCAAGAGCTCTTTTTTGTTTTCTAAACATTCCTTTTTAAAATAACATCTTGTTCTTGATTCATAGATGTAATCAAGATGTATACATGTATCTTCTCTGAGAATATTATAGTTTCACTAAAGTTTTCTTCTCCTTCCCTATTTAATTTGGTCTCTATATTTCATATTATATAATTTCCACAAATGCCTGGTTATTCTTGATTGTCTCCTCACATTTAAGAGTAGAGGTAATTAAAAAGCTGACTTCAAAGCTCTATGTACTTTAGGTGGGGCTGTTTAAACTATGAACTTCATGTAGCATAATCTAGCTGGGCTATTTTCGTTGGGAATCCTCAATGCTTGTGTCTTTTGGACTTTTCTCTTGCAATAATCAGATTGTTCAGAAAAATTGTCTCCAGTCTTCTGCCTGGAGGATATATGTTTGGCTCTCAGCATTCAAGGAACTTAGGAGGGGAAGAAGGCTAGCTGTCTCCTTATTCAGTATGTGTATTACTAGCCTGCTCAGGCTGTCATAACAAAATACCACAGTCTGGGTTGCTTAAACAACATAAACTTATTTTCTCACTGTTGTAGAGAGTGGAAGTCCAAGACCAAGGGTTGGTTTTTGCTGAGGCCTCTCTTCCTGACTTTCAGAAGGCTACCTTCTCCCTATGTCCTCACATGGTCTTTCCACTGTGTGCATGAGGAAAGAGAATGCTCTGGTGTCAGCCCTTCCTCTCCTTATGAGGACACCAGTCCTATTGAACAGAGCCCCAACTTATGACCTCATTTAACCTTAATTACCTTCTTAAAGGCCCAATCTCCAAATATGATAATATGGGGGGTTAGGCCTTTAACATGTGAATTTGGGACAGGTACAATTCAGTTCATAACAGTAATGTAAAATTTCACTTAACTGTTCTGTTTTCATTCTGATGCTTTTTCCTTCACGTGTGTTTGGTGATCTCAAGACTGTTTCAACCTCTCTAGAAAATCATCTTTGAGTCTACTGCTGGAGTGGTGATGAGGCTGCCACCTGGCTACATTGAATGAGGATGGGTCTCTGAAGGCTTGACAGTTTCTTAAATAGATTATAAACCAATTCTCCTTTTTAAAGATGCACATTCACCCCCAATTCCAGAGGTAATGTTGCTGCCAATTCCTGACTAGTTGAATTTTGGCTTTCATTACTGTTGACTTAGGACTAAGTTTTTCAGGTCTGCTAAATTGGTTACCACTTATCCAGCTTCCAAAATGTTCTTGCTTTGTAATCTTTCCTGTTCTCTCTGTCCATGGGAATTATACCATAAAAACCTCTTGTCAACTTGTGGGCTTTCTGGAGGGAGTAGAGGTAAATGCACCTTTGTTTAATTCTCCATCTTTAACTGGACGCCATATATCTCCTTCCCTTGAAAGCCAATGGAAGCCCATTTGAGGAGTTAGCTTTGATCCCCAGTCCATTTCTCCCCCAACTCTGGTGTTTCCACAAAATGTATCTATTGCATCCAAATGTGTTTGATTTTGACACATTGGTTGATTTCTGAGGACTGATAGTCTGACATCACTTAACCAAAAGTTAGGGAGCACACTCGGAGCTCATCACAAGTATGCAAACAATTTTAATAAACTCAGAAAATGATTTGTGCTTTGAGTTGAACAAAGCCTCCACGTTTCCCTGAGCACCATTTCCCTGCATTTTAAAACTTGATATATTTCCAGGGGAATCTAATCCATATGTTTCCTATTTTTTGTTTTTTGCTTTTATACATCATAATATTGTTTCATAAAGCACTATTTAAGTCAACATTCTTTATTAGCTTTTTTTTCTTAAGTAAGCTTTTTTCCTTAGCTTTTATTTAGAACGGTATTTTTTTCAAAACTTTCCAACCACCAAGTTGGATTGAACCCCCAAAGATCTGAGTTTCACTTGAAATTTTGGCTTTTGTTGGGTTCTGATTAGAGGAAACCCATGTTTTCTAAAATCTTGTGGGTTCTATGTTTCCTAGTTGAGCAAATCTGTACCCAGAACCCACGCCACAGGTCATCTTATTCCATGGTTATTTAGGCCAAAAAGGAAGTGCATACCTGCAGGATACCTCTTGTGGTCTACTATGCCACTGAGTAGACAAGAGTAGAAGGAGCTATAACTCTGCCTCTCCGGGAGTTCACAATCTAGTTAGGGAGACGAGGAAGGAAAGAAAGGGTCTATCATTTCTTCACTACTTACTACGTGCTAGATAACGGACTAGTTACTTTGCCATGATGGTCCTATTTAAACCTAAGAATACTCATGTATTTTATATAAATTTAATCCTCATAATAAGGCTTCAGGGTAAATATAATTATTATCCCTATTTACAGAATAAGGGAACTGAGACTCCAAATGTTACTGATCTGGCCCAGTATTGAATAACTAATAAGTGGTAGAGGGTCTGGTTTAGAATGTAGGCAGGATTCTAAACATATGAAAAGCAGGAAAATGATTAGCTACCTGTTTTGGAGTGAGTATTCAGTAGTGATTATGAAATTAATGTAATGGGGCCAATGACACATACAGTACTGTAAGATTGAGAGAAGATTTATGAGGGCTGCCACCATTAGGGAAGATGTCCTAGAGGAGACTGTCACCCCAAACCTATCTCCATCTGTACTGCTGCCAAGTCCATCCAAGTGACTGTCATCTCTTACCTGGATACCTGCTAGAACCTGCCTACTGCTCTCCCCACTTTCCTTCTTGCCCCATTACTATCCATTCTCCACACAGCAGCCAGCATGATCTTTTTTTTTTTTTTTTAATTCAAGGTAAAATTTGCCTACAGCGAAATGCATACAACTTAAGTATGTAAGCTGATGAATTTTCATGAAATGTATACACCCGTGTAAGCAACACCACAGTCAAAACAGAACATTTCCATTACTCTTATGTTGTCTTTTGGTCAATACCCACCTCTGATAGGCAACTATATTTCTTATTAGTATAACCATAGATTAGTTTTGTATGTTTTGAGTTTCATATAAATGAAATCACACAGTTTATACTCATTTGTGTCTGGTTTCTTTCACTCAACATAATGTTTTAAGGTTCATCCATGCTGTTCTGTGCATTAGCAGTTCACTTTTTAAATTGTGAAATTGTATTTCAATTGTATGATAATATCACTATTTATTGGTTTTCTGTGGAAGGAGATTGGGTTGTTAAAGTTTGTTAAATGAAGCTGATACAAGCATTCTTGTACAAGAGAACTTGTGGACATATATTTTTATTCTTTTGGGTGAGTAACTGAGAGTGCAGTTGCTGGTCATAAATAGATGTATGTTTAACATTTTACAAAAATGTAAAACTGTTTCCAAAGTTCTTTCACCATTTTACACCTCCACCAGCAACATATGGGGGTTCTGTTTGTTCCCCTTCCACTAGACACTAGAACAAGTGAAAATAAGAAAGACAACACCCAATGTTGGAGAGGCAGAGGAGCTGGAATAACTGGATATCGATATGGGGAAAATACAGCTTGACCTATCATATACTTCAAATTAATATCTGCATATGGTGTGAGGCAGGAGTCAAGGTTTAGTTTTTCCCATATCAATATACAATTGTTCTAGCATAAGTATTATTATTTTATTATCTAGCCCTATTTTTTAAAAAAAGTTTCCTTTTTCAGTTGAAGTGCCTTTGCTCTTATGTCAAAAATCACATATGCGAGAGTCTATTTCTGGGTTATCCATTCTGTTCTTTCGATACGTTTGATAATCTTTATGCCAACACTACACAGTCGTAATCTTTTAAAATTATTTTTTAATTGAGTTATAATTGATATGTTATATTAGTTTAGGTATACAACACAGTGATTTGTTATTTGTATATATTGCAAAACGATCACCACAATAAGTCCAGTTAACATCCATCACCATACATAGTTACGAATTTCTTTTTCTTGTGATGAGAACTTGATAGATCCACTCTCCTAGCTACTTTCAAATATGCAATACAGTATTATTAAGTATAGGCACCATGCTATACTTACATCCACATGACTTACTCATTTTATAACTGAAAATTTGTACTTTTGGACATCCTTCACTCAGTTCACACCCCCCAGCCCCCACTTCAGGCAACCACCAATCAGTTCTCTATATCCATGAGGTTTGTTTGTTTGTTTGTTTTTTAGATTTTACATATAAGTGAGATCATATGGTGTTTGTCTTTCTCTGAGTGACTTATTTCACTTAGCATAATGCCCTCAAGGTCAATCCATGGATGTTGTCCCAAATTGTGGAATTTCCTTCCCTTTTCATGGCTGAATAATATTCTACGGGGTGTGTGTGTGTACACAGATATCTATATCACATTTTGTTTATCCATTCACCCATTGATGGACATCTAGATTTCTGCCATGTCTTGGCTATTGTAAATAATGCTGTGTTGATCATGGGGGTGCATATATCTTTTTGTGTTAGTGTTTTTGTTTCCTTCAGATAAACACTCAGAAGTGCTAGAGCACATGGTAGTTCTATTTTTAATTTTTTTAGGAAACTTTCGTACTGTTTTCCATAATGGCTGCACCAACTACTTTCCCACCAACAGTGCACAGGGTTCCCTTTTCTCCTCATCCTAGCCAACACTTGCTATTTCTTGTCTCTTTGAAAATAGCCATTCTAACAGGTGTGAGGTGATATCTCCTGTGGTTTTGATTTACATTTCCCTGATGATTAGTGCTACTGACTTAATAGCTGTAACTTTATAATGGTTCTTAAAATCAGATGGCGTGAGTCTTCCAAATTTGTCCTTTGTTAAGATGGTTTTGGCTATATGAGGTCCTTCAAATTTCTAAATAACTTTTAGAATCAGCTTGCCAATATCTACAAAAGATCTTGCTGGGATTTTGATTGGGATGGTGTTGTATGTATAGAACTATTTGAAGAGAATTGACACCTTAACTATAGTGAGTCTTCTAATCCATTAACCTGGTGTAGCTCTGCATTTATTCAAGGCTTCTTTAATTTCTCTTCTACCTTGTAGTTTTCAGTGTAGAGGTTTTGGGCATTTTAAATTAAATTTATTCCTAAGCAATTTGTGTTTTATGATGCTATTTAAATAGTAATGTGTTTTAAATACCATTTTAAATTGTTTGGTACTAGAATATAGCAATTCCGTTGATTTTTGCATTTTGACTTTTATACTGTGACCTTGCAAATTTTCCCTATTAGTTTTAGTAGTGTGTTTTTTAGGGGTATAGTTTTTACAATTTGCCATATAAACAATCATATCCTCAGAAGAGAGATAATTTTAGTATTTCTTTCCTACTGATCTGTATGCCCTATTTGTTTGTTCACTTATTTATTTAGCTTTATTGCACTGAAAAGATCTCCTGTTTACTGTTGAGTGGAATTAGTGAGAGTGCGTATCCTTTCCTTGTTCTCTGTTAGGGAAGAAAGCTTTCAGTATTTCACTAAATATAATATTAATACTGTTAGTCATCATTTTTTAAGAAGTTCCCTTTGTAGTAGGCAGACTCTTACATGGCACCCAAAGATTCTCACCTCCTTTTATTCATACCCTTGTGTAATCTGCTTTCCTTGAGTATGGGCTGGGCATATCGACTTGCTTCTAATGAATAGAGCACAGCAGAAGTGATGGAATATCACTTTAAAGTTTAGGTCATAAAAAGACTGTGGCTTCCATCTTGAGGTTCACTGTCTCTTGCCAGCTTGCCCTGAGGGAAGCCAGGTACCATGCTCTGAGCTGCCCTATGGAGAGGTCCATATGGAAAAAGACTAAGGGAGGTCTCCAGCTAACAGTTACTGAAGAACTGAGGTCCTCAGTCTAACAGCCCATGAAGAACTGAATCCCACCGACAGCCATGTGAGTGACCTTGGAAGTGCATTCTCTGACACTTGCATCTTCAGAGGAGATTGTGCCCCAGCTGACAGCTTGACCATAACCTCATGAGAGACCTTGAGCCATAGGCAGTCAGTTAAGCCACACTCAGATTCCTGACCCCAGAACCTATGAGATAATAAATGTTGATTTCCACCTTTCATTCCTGGTTTACTAAGAATTTTTATCATGAATGGGTACTAAATATTGTCAAATGTTGTTTTTGGTACCAATTGAGATGATTGTATGTATTTTATCCTTTAATCTATTAATGTGGTAAATTACATTGATTTTCAGATAAGCCCCACATGGTCATAATGTATTATTCTTTTATATATTGATTCAATTTGCTAATATTTTCTCAAGGATATTTTGCATCTGTGTTTATGAGGGATATTGGTCTGTGGTTTTCTTTTTATTATTGAGGTATAATTCACATACTACGAAATTCATTATTTTAAAATTCAATGTACAATTCATTGATTTTTTAGTATATTTACAAGGTGTGCAGCCATCACTACTATCTAATTCCAGAACATCTTTATTACCTCCAAAAGAAACCCTGTACCCATTAGCAGTTACTCCCCATTCTTTTTTTCTCTAAGTCCCTGGCAACTACTAATCTACTTTCTGTCTCTATGAATTTGCCTATTCTGGGCATTTCATATAAATGGAATCATACAATATGTGGCCTTTAGGATCTGACTTCTTTTATTTTGCATACTATTTTAAAGATTCATTCATGTTGTAGCATGTAACAGTAACTCATTCCTTTTTATCGCTAAATAATATTCCATGCTATTCCACGTGATGTGATACATCACATTTTATTTATCCATTCGTCAGTCGTGGACATTTGGATTGTTGTCACTTTTTGGCCATTATGAATAATGCTGCTATAAACCTTTGTGTAGAAGTTTTGATATGGACATATATTTTCAGTTTGTCTGAGATATACCCAAGAGTGGAATTTCTGAATCATATGGTAAGACTATGTTTAACTTTTTGAAGAACTGCCAAAAATTTTCCCCCGTGGCTGTACCATTTTAAATCCCCACCAGAAATATGTGAGGTTCCTAGTTTCTCCACATTCTCACAAACACTTGCTTTTATCTTTTTGTTTATAGCCATCCTAGGTATATAGTGGCATCTCATTGTAATTTTGATTTGCATTTCTCCAATGCATAACGATGTTGAGCATCTTTTCATGTGCATTTTGCCATTTGAATATCTTCTCTGGAGAACTGTCTACTCAGCTCCTTTGTCCATTTTTAAAAATTGGGTTATTTGTCTTTTTATTATTGAGTTGTGATAGTTCTTGATAGATTCTAGATACAAGCCCCTTATCAGATATATTACTTGCAAGAATTTCCTCCTGTTCTGTGACTTGTCTTTTCACTTTCTTAGTGGTGTCCTTTGAAGGGTGAAAGTTTTTAACTTTGGTGATAGTTTTTTTTTTTTCTTTTGTTTCTGTTGGAGTCATATCTAAGAAGCCATTGCCTAATCCAAGGTCATGAAGATTTATGCCTAAAGTTTCTTCTAAGGGCTTTACAGTTTTTGCTTTTACATTTAGATCCTTGATCCATTTCAAGTTGATTTTTATTCAGAGTGTGAAATAGGAATCCAAATTCATTCTTTTGCCTATAGATAACCTGTTTGTCCAGCATCATTTGTTTAAAAGACTACTCTTTCTTCCGTTGAATTGTCTTGACACCCCTTGTCAAAAATCAGTTGGAGATATACGTGTGTATATGTTAATGGACTCTCAGTTCCATTCCATTGGTCTATATGTCTATCCTTATGCCAGTACCAAACTTTCTTGATTACTGTAGCTTTGTAAGTTTTGAAACTGGGAAGTGTGAGTCTTCCAACTTTGTTATTCTTTCTCAAGATTGTTTTGGCTATTCTTAGTTTTTGCATTTCCAAGTGAATTTTAGAATTAGCCTGTCAGTTTCTGCAAAAATACTATTTTCCCCTAATATCTGGAAGAAATACTTTGAGACTATGCAAATATCCCATTTCTCCTCAAACTTTCTCCCACTAATTTTAGCATCCATCATTGGATCTTGTCTACAACAATTATTGTGATGTTCTAACAGTGATTTTCTATTTCCCTTACCCCTTCTGCTTGTATAAATTGAAATGCTTGGAAGAACTGTTCCTTCTCATCCATGTCTCACTTTCTCTCAGTATTGGCCCATGTATGTTTATTTTATAGGTTATCCTATACGTTATTCTGTTGTTATGCATCTTATTGCTCAAGTTGTTCGAGCTTTGGCCATTGGGAACTCTTTGAAGTTGGTTCCTGAGCCCTTTACAGGTGTCCTCATCTTTTTTTGAGCACTTCTTTACTTTCTAGCACACAAGATGCTCCAGACTCCTCTTGTATCTTCTCTGCCCCAGGTTTGGATTCAACCGTTTATCCAAGGAGCCCTGGTTGTGATAGTGGTTGTTTTCAGTTTTTGTTTTTTAATTGGACAGTGATATTCAGAAGCTAAAATCTGGGCATTAAAGTCCTCAGTGGTACTGAGATGTCATTGTTTCTAAGGTCTGTCAGCACACCAAACTTGGATATATATACATACACTAACTCATGCGTACACTCATTTATATTTATTTTTGTAACTATCTGTCTAAGTGAACATATTTTGAAAACTGTTAGTTCTTATTGATAGTTCTAACTCCAACCCAGTACCAGTGTGCCTTCTGACCTTTGCCATTTACTTATTTGTAACTGCTTTTACAGAAAGTTAAAAACCTAGTTTTCATTATTTACAATATATCTATTTATTCCTTCAACTCTAGTATGCATAGGAAGTTGCTTCAAAGTTGCTAACCTATACCTCTGTGAGAAACAAATTTACCAACTACAACATACTATTTATGTACAGTTCTTTTTCTTTTTAGCTTTACAGTATCTAGTCCAAATATGGTTTTTGAAAGTTACTAAGGTTAGTTCTTCTCTTTTCCATTCCCTCCAGTGTGCTTATGCTGTTAATTTGTAATACATTTAGATTATACACTTAGGTTACAGTTAGTATTTCATCTTGGGTTCTCACCACATCCTGGTTGATTGTATTTTCTATAAATTTACATGCAGTAAAACTTGTTCTTTGTAGTGTACAGTCCTAAGGACGCATACAGTCATGTCTTTACCACCAGAGTTGTGATGCAGAACAGTTCTCACACCCCCATGTTCTCTTTTAATTTGCATTGTATCTGCCCCTTCATTGCCCTCTATCCCTGGCAACCACTGATTTTTAGTCAGTTTGCCTTTTTCAAAATTCATAAAAACAGGAGTGTAGGATATATAGCTTTTTACATCTGACTTCTTCCATTCAGCCAAATATATTTAAGATTCATCCATGTTGCATGAATCAGTAGTTCCTTTTCATTGTTGAGCAGTATTCCATTGTATTGTTGAACCATTGGCATGGTGTTTATCCATTCACCAGTTGAAAAGCATCTGGGTTGTTTTCAGCTTTTGGTGATCATGAGTAAAAATGTTATATAAATGTACGGGTTTTTGTGTGAACTTAGGTTTTTACCCAAGAGAAATAAAAACTTAGCACCGGGATCGTTTGGTCTTATGGTAGTTCTATGTTTAACTTTATTTTTTTTAAAAAAACTGACAGCAGTGTTTGCAACAGTGGCTTTATTATTTTGTATTTCCACCACCAACGTATATGAGTTCCAGTTGTTTTGCACCCTTGCCAGCAGTTGGTATTGTCATAAAAAAACAAAAGCAAAAACAAAAGCGAAAATAAATAAAAACAGAAACAACCCCCCCAAAACCCCTTAGGCATTCTAATAATTATGTAGTGATCTCACTGTGGTTTTAGTTTGCATTTGCCTAATGACTAATGACATGGAGCATCTTTTTATATGCTTATTTGCCCTCTGTATATCTTTGGTAAAGTGTCTGTTTAAATTTTTTGCCCACCTTTAATTTGTTTTCCTTCTTTTTTAAGTAATTTTTATTGGAGTATAGCTGATTTACAATGTTGTGTTAGTTTCTGCTGTACAGCAAAGTGAATCAGTTATACATGTATACACTCGTTTTTAGATTCTTTTCCCATATAGGCCATTACAGAGTATTGAGTAGAGTTCCCTGTGCTATACAGTAGGTTCTTATTAGTTACCTATTTTATATACAGTAGTGTGTATATGTCAATCCCAATCTCCCAATTTATCCCTTCCCTCTTGGTAATCATAAGTTTGTTTTCCACATCTGTGACTATATTTCTGTTTCATAAATAAGTTCATTTGTACCATTTTTTTAGATTCTCTTTTTTTGAAGTGTTGAATTACAATAATATATTAGTTTCAGGTGTACAGCATAGTGATTCAGCATTTTTAAAGATTATGTTCCATTAGAAGTTATTACAAGAAAATGGCTATCATTCCCTTTGCTTTACAATATATCCTTGCTGCTTATCTATATTATGCATAGTAGTTTGTAGCTTTTAATCCCATACCTCTAATTTCTCCTTTGGTAACCAATAGTTTGTTTTCTATATCTGTGAGTCTGTTTCTGTTTTGCATATGCATTCATTTGTATTATATTTTAGATTCTACCTGTAAGTGATATCATACAGTAATTGTCTTTCTCTGTCTGACTTATTTCACTAAGCATAATGTTCTCTAGGTTCCTCCAAGTTGCTGCAAATGGCAGACTCTCATTCTTTTTTATTCCATTGTATATATACATACTACATCTTCTTTCTCCATTAGTCTGTTGATGGGCATTTGGGTTGCTTCCATATCTTGACTGTTGTAAATAGTGCTGCAATGAAACAGCTCATACAACTCAATATTAAAAAATAATAATAATCCAGTCAAAAAATAGGCATAAGACCTGAATAGACATTTTCCCAAAGAATATGTATGGATGGCTAACAGACACATGAAAAGATACTCAACATTGCTAATTATTAGAGAAATGCAAATCAGAACAACAATGAGATATCACCTGACACCTGTCAGAATGGCTATCGTGAAAAGTCTACAAATAATAAACATTGGAAAGGATGTAGAGAAAAGGGAATTCTTTACACCATTTTTGGGCATGTAAATTGGTGTAGCCACTATGGAAAACAGTATGGAGTTTCCTTAAAAAGCTAAAAATTGAACTACCATATGATCTAGCATTTCCACTCCTGGGTATATATCTGGAAAAAATGAAAACACTAATTTGAAAAGGTTGTTTATTTTCTTATTGTTTAGTTTTGAGGGTGCTTTATATATTCTGGAAACAAGTCTTTTATTAGATATGTAGTTTGCAAATATTTTCTCCCAGTCCATGGTTTGTCTTCTCATCCTCTTAGTGTATTTCACAGAACAAACCTTGAAAAAATCCAATTTGTCAATTTTTCTTTTATGAATCGTGCTTTTGGTCTAGCTAGAACATCTTGGGGAGAATTAATATTTGAATAATATTGAGTCTTCCAACTCATAAACATGGTCTATTTCTCCATTCATTTAGGTCTTTGATTTCTTTCATCTGTTGATTTATACTTTTCATCTACAGATCTTGTGCATATTTTGTTAGATTTATACCTGTGTTCCATTTTTTGATGCAAGTAGTGCTGCTTTATTAATGTTGAATTCCAACTGTTTATTGCTAATATAGAGGAATATAATTGAGTTTTGTATATTGACCTTGTATCTTACAACCCTGTTATGCTTACTTAGTTGTAGGAGCCTTTTAAAAGTTTTTTTTTTTTTTTTTCTCCTATGTGGCCAATCATGCCATCTGCTAATAATGATGGTTTTCTTAGTTTCCAATCTACGGACCTTTTATCTCTTTTTCTTGACTTATTGCACTGGCTAGGACTTCCAATATGATATTGAATAGAAGTGGTAAGAAGGACCGATTTACTTTGTTCACAGTCTTAAAATGAAAGTACTCAGTCTTTCACTATTAAGTATGTTATTAATGGTAAGTTTTTGTAGATACCCTTTATTAGGTTAAGGAAGTTTGCTGCTATTACTAGTTTGTTGAGAGTTTTTAATCATATGGATTTTGAATTTTGCCAAATGCTTTTTCCAGTGTTGATCCAGCCTTGAATTCCAGGGATAACCCCAGTTGGTTGTAATGTATTATTATTCTTTCTTTTGTGGTATGCGGGCCTCTCACTGTTGTGGCCTCTCCTGTTGCGGAGCACAGGCTCTGGACGCGCAGACTCAGTGGCCATGGCTCACGGGCCCAGCCGCTCCGCGGCATGTGGGATCTTCCCGGACCAGGGCACGAACCCGTGTCCCCTGCATCTCAACCACTGCGCCACCAGGGAAGCCCTGTAATGTATTATTATTTTTATGTGTTGCTGGATTTTGTTGAGGATATTTGCATCTGTGTTCATCAGGGATTTGTTCTGTAGCTTTTTTCCTTATAATATATTTCTCTGGTTTGGGTATTAGAGTTATACTAGTCTCACAGAATAAGTTGAGAAGTATTCCATTCTTTTCTATTTTCTGTATGAGGTTGTGTAGAATTAGTATTATTCCTCCTTAAATGTTTGATAAAAGTATTTAGAGAAACCGTCTGGACCTGGAGTTTTATTTGCTCAAAAGTTTTAAATCATGAATTCAATTTCTATAATAGACAAAGGACTACTCAGTTTATCTACTTTTACTTGAGTGTCTTTCAAGGAATTGGTTCATTTCTCCTAGTTTGTCTAATTTGGGTCTTTAATATTTCCTTCCTTCTACATATTTTGTATTTAATTTTCGCTTTTTTTCTGGTTTCTTAAAATAGAAACTAAGATGACTGATATGGGAACTTTCTTCTTTTCTAATATAAGAAACTAATGCTATAAAATTTCCTTTAAGCACTGTTTTAGCTATATCCACAAATTTTGTTATATTTTCCCTTCGTGTTCTTTCAGTTCAAAATATTTTCTAATTTTTCTTGAGACTTCCTCTTTTATCTATGGGTTATTTACAAGTGCACTGCTTCATTTCCAGATATTTGCAGATTTTCCAGATCTTTCTGTTATTGATTTTTAGTTTCATTCTATAATAGTCAGAAAACAAATTTTATATGATTTCAAATTTAAAAAACATGTTAAGTCTTGCTCTGTGGCCCATAGCATGGTCCATCTTGGTGAGTGATCCATGTGTACTTTAAGATAATTTTTTTTCTATTGTTTTTGAGTGGCATTTTATAAATGTCAATTAGGTCAAGTTTTTTGATGGTGCTGTTACAGTCTTATATATCCCTGCCGATTTTCTGTCTACTTGTTCTATCAAGCACTGAGAGATGAGTGTTAAATCCTCCCATTATAATTGTGAATTCATCTTTGGCTCCTTTCAATTTTTCACTCCTGTTAGACTTCGTTCATATATTTTTCAGCTCAGTCAGCTAGGATTACTATGGTTTCCTGATGGATTGAGCCTTTTAACATTATGTAATATCCCTCTTTATCCATAGCAATTTTTCTTATTCTAGAGTCCACTTTGTCTAATATTAATGTAACAATTCCAGCTTTCTTTTCATTAGCATTTGTGTGATATATCTCTTCTCATCCTTTTACTTTTAACTTATGCATGTCTTTATATATTTTTTTTTTCTTGAAATACAGAATTTTATTTAGAAACTGTTTAAAGTAGCAAAAAACCCTGTCAAGACAGACCAGGTGGAAAATGGGTTCCCAATAAAATGGAATTTTAGGGCCACAAAAGAGAAATAGCACCACTGTTATTTGAACAATGGCTAGTTACTTGCATTTTTTGGCATTGTTAATCACTGAATCTGGGTTTTCCTCTGAATTCCACACAGAGCATGCACTACACAACAATTTTATCATAAAATACCTGCTTGCTACACACATTTTAGGACAAGCTACCACCAGAAGCAAATCAATACAAATACATCAGGGGCAGAACAATCTCAGTAGTGGGTAACACATTTTGCAGAATTCTGCCGAACAAAGGAACTGAATAGGCTGTGGGCAAAGCAAATGAGGGAGTTAAGGAATGAAATATTTTAAATATTAATAATTAACTCAGACATGGTACTGTATTTTCTGCAAAAGAAAATTAACATTTAGTAACACGCTAACATTTTTATCTCCAAAGAGATTAGTGCACTGGCAAAGTATTCCGATAACAGTGGAGGGCTGTGGACAGCAGGTACCGAAAACATCCAGCCTTGCAGATCCCAAGGTAGCAGTGGCCTTCCTTCACTGATCACTCCCTTTGCCAGAGGTCCAGAAAGAACTTGCAGCATGATCACCTGCCTGCTGAACTTCCACTCTAAGCAGCAAACTTTAAGGAGCCAAAGAGGAGTCCCCAGTGGGCAAGGGGAGCAGAGAAGAGAAACATGTTAAATGTAAACTTAAAAGACAGTAAAATGGGACACAACCCCCATTCAAATCCCAGAGATGCGGGCTAGTCCCCAAGAGTAGTTGTTAGATTTAAAAACTGGACACACCTCATTTCAAAAAAAAACAAAACAAAACAACAACAACAAAACACAGTACATAGAAATATCAGGGATAACTGGAAAAATCACCAGAGAAATGTTCTATGAAAATCAAGCTCTTCGACTCAACATGTCTCAGGGCTGAAACACACCCCTCTATTCATCCAGGCAACAGTGCCTCTTGCTTCTTATCAGGGATGCAACTGGTCAAGGACACTAAATGGCTTTACAAAGCAACTTTTCAAACTTTCCTTTTGGGCCCAGGTCTGGGCCTATGAGGATCAGGCAGCCCCGTGAGGGCTGGGAACAGCAGGTCCCAAAGGTTCCAGGTTCTGGCCCTTCCTTCCCAGACACAATGTCAAACACAAAGAAGCTCCTGTCATGTTACATTTTACATTTTGAAATATGGAAGCATCTTTTAAATACTCTTAAGGCATTTATTTATTAAAACGTTCTCTGTCAAGATTTCACATTAGCTTAAAATTCAAACCAGTCTTTACACATCTCTACTGAGGTCTCCCCCTTCTCCAGCCATCAGTGCTACCAGCATCCACACAGTGAGCCCCATGGTCAGCCTCTTTGTCCCCTGGGTGAACCAACTAGATGTTAATACTGCTCTGCTACAAGGTAAAAGCTCCTAACTCAAACTTATTGGAAAAGGAGTGAAACTTCTGCAAAGTGCACTTTAAGAAGAGGTACTTTTTGCTTATGAAAAGAAACCAGTGAGTCCTCTAAGAATAATAAAAGGGAATATTTTACAGTTAAGCACATGATTTGGAGTGAAGAATTCGGATGATGCTCAGCTGGTCCAGGCTGTTAATACTCTTCTTGTTCCTCCTGCGGGCCCCCTTCATCAGGTATCACGAAGCCTTCATCTGTGGCATAGAGAATGTCCACAATCCTCTGCAATACAGGGTTGTTTTCCCCCTCGTTCTCCTGGCAAATGAATTCAATGTTCCTTAGCTTTCCAAAGTGGAAATCTCTCTCTTTCTCCAAGTCTTCGACGGTAAGTTTCAATACGTTGACCTGCTGCATCAATTCGGCTGCTTCATCTTCCCCGTTCCCCACACCAGGATTCTTCCGCACCACGCCCGGGCCAGCCTTAGGGGTTGCAGTAGTTCTGTGTGTTGCCATGGGCCTCTGTGGAGCTGCACTGCTAGAGCTGAGAGGTTTCTTCGGTTTGTTCAGAGCTGGAGCAACAAGGGAGGGGGCCACCGCAGTTTCTTGACCTTGTCTGGCAGCTACAGGGTCACAGTCTTTGCCATCATAGTTTGCATCAAAAAACTTCTTGAACCACTGAACGAATTCAAAATTGTCCTGAAACTTTCCTTTTACTAATTTGTCCACAGGAATTATTTTGTCAACACCCATCCTCTTAAAACCTGCTTGTAGTATTTTGAAGTTCTGGATGTATTCATGTTCTAGCTTAGCTTGGAATTTCACTTTCTTCAAGGCAATGGAGCCAGGGAACAGCATGTCCATAAACTGACAATAGGCAGCCCCTGAGCACAACTGTTCAATCTTTGTCAGATTCAACTGCACAGACTCATTGATCCAGGCCAGCATGTCATGTCGACTGAGGTTATCACTGGTGCCCGACGTTGAGTACACATTCACTGCCATCTTCGGCTCTCAGCTGGACCGCGTCCGCTGCCCGTACCCGGCTCCGGTTCCGTCTTCCCATGTCTTTATATTTAAAGTAAGTTTCTTGAATACAGGATGTAGTTGAGACTATTTTTTTAAAATCTAATCTGACAGTCTCTGTCTTTTAATTGATGTATTTAGACCATCGCCTTTAATGTAATTATTTATATTTAGGTCAACCATTTTATCATTTTTCTATTTGCCTACTCTCTGGTTGGTTGTTTTTTTCTGTTTTTTTCTTTTGAATTTTTATTTTATATTGGAGTATAGTTGATTCACAATGTTGTGTTAGTTTCAGGTGTACAGTAAAGTGATTCAGTTATACAAATACATGTATCTATTCTTTTTCAAATTCTTTTCCCATATAGGTTATTAGAGAATATGGAGGAGAGTTCCCTGTGCTATACAGTACATCCTTGTTGATTATATATTTTAAATATAGTAATGTATATATGTCAATCTGAAACTCCCAATTTTTCCCTCCTCCCTCCCAACCTTTCCCCTTTGGTAACCATAAGTTTGCTTTCTAAGTTTATGAGTCTGTTTCTGTTTCGTAAATAAGTTCATTTGCATCATTTTTTTAGATTCTGCATATAAGCAATATCATATGATATTTGTCTTTCTCTGTCTGACTTACTTCACTTACTATGATAATCTCCGGGTCCATCCATGTTGCTGCAAATGGCATTATTTTATTCTTTTTAATGGCTGAGTAATATTCCATTATATATATGTTCCACATCTTCTTTATCCATTCATCTGTCGATGGACATTTAGGTTGCTTCCCTGTCCTGGCTACTCTAAACAGTGCTGCAATGAACATTGGGGTGCGTGTATCCTTTCAAATCATGGTTTTCTCTGGATATATGCCCAGGAGTGGGATTGCTGGATCATATGATAACTCTATTTTTAGTTTTTTAAGGAACCTCCATACTTTTCTCCATAGTGGTTGTACCAATTTACATTCCAACCAACAGTGTAGGAGTGTTCCCTTTTCTCCACACCCTCTCCAGCATTTACTGTATGTGGACTTTTTGATGATGGGCATTCTGACAGGTGTGAGGTGATATCTCATTGTACTTTTGATTTGCATTTCTCTAATAATTAGTGTTGTTGATCATCTTTTCATGTGCCTCCTGGACATCTGTATGTCTTCTTTAGAGAAATGTCTATTTAGGTCTTCTTCCCATTTTTTGACTGTGTTTTTTGTTTTTTTGATATTGAGCTGCATACGCTGTTTGTAGATTTTGGAGATTAATCCCTTATTGCTTGCTTTGTTTGCAAATATTTTCTCCCATTCTGAGGGTTGTCTTATGGTTTTGTTTATGGTTTCCTTTGCTGTGCAAAAGCTTTTGAGTTTAATTAGGTCCCATTTGTTTGTTTTTGTTTTTAATTCCATTACTCTAAGAGACGGATCAGAAAAGACATTGCTGTGATTTATGTCAGAGAGTGTTCTTCCTGTGTTTTCCTCTAAGAGTTTTATAGTCTTACATTTAGGTCTCTAATCCATTTTTAGTTTATTTTTGTGTATGGTGTTAAAGAATGTTCTAATCTCATTCTTTTACATGTAGCTGTCTAGTTTTCCCAGCACCGTTTATTGAAGAGACTGTGTTTTTTCCATTGTATATTCTTGCCTCCTTTGTTGTAGAATAATTGACCATGGGTGCGTAGGTTTATCTCTGGGCTTTCTATCCTGTTACATTGATCTCTATTTTTGTTTTTGTGCCAGTACCATACTGTTTTGATGACTGTAGGTTTGTAATATAGACTGAAGTCAGGGAACCTGATTCTTCCAGTTCCATTTTTCTTTCTCAAGATTGCTTTGGGTATTCATAGTCCTTTGTGTCTCCATGCAGATTTTTAAAGTTTTTGTTCTTGTTCTGTGAAAAATAACATTGGTAATTTGATAGGGATTGCATTGAATCATAGATTGCCTTGGGTAGTATTGGCATTTTGACAATATTGAGTCTTCCAATCCAAGAACATAGTATATCTTTCCATCTGTTTGTGTCATCTTCAGTTTCTTTCATCAGCATCTTATAGTTTTTGGAGTACAGGTCTTTTGCCTTCTTAGGCAGGTTTATTCCTAGGTATTTTATTCTTTTTGATGCAATGATAAATGGGATTGCTTCTTTAATTTCTCTTTCTGATCTTTCATTGTTAGTGTATAGAAAGGCAACAGATTTCTGTGTATTAATTTTGAATCCTGCAACTTTACTGAATTCATTGATGAGCTCTAGAAGTTGCTAAAGGTAGCATCTTTAGGATTTTCTATGTATAGTGTCATGTCATCTGCAAGCAGTGACAGTTTTACTTCTTTTCCAATTTGGATTCCTTTTATTTCTTTTTCTTCTCTGATTTCCATGGCTAGGACTCCTAAAACTATGTTCAATAAAAGTAATGAGAGTGGACATCCTTGTCTTCTTCCCGATCTTAGAGGAAATGCTTTCAGCTTTTCACCATTGAGTATGATATTAGCTGTAGGTTTGTCATAAATGGCCTTTATTATGTTGAGGTATGTTCCTTCTATGCCCACTTTCTGGTGTCTCCTCTCTGTTTGGCTCCTCTGTACATCATTTAATGCTTTTTTTTGAAATAACTGAATATTTTTTTGTTTTTAATTTTTATTTATATATTGGCTTTTTAAATTATATCTTCATATATAATATATATCTAATATACCTATCAATGTTATATATAATTTTTTAGTGATTACTCTAGAAGTGATACAATATAAACCTAACTTTGCAGTCTATTTAGAGTTAATATTTTACATTTTCAAGTAAAATATAGAAGACTTACAACCAAAAAGGTACTATTAACCTCCCCACTTTGTTATAGTTGTCATAGGTATTATATAAACATACACTGAGCCCTTCTCTTAGGGTTCTGTAGATTATCATGTTTTCTTTCAGCAGTCATATGTATTTTTGAAAACCTGAAAGGAAAAAAATAGCCTATTATATTTACCCTTACTGTTTCTATTCCCTCATTTCTGAAGACTGGAATCATTTCCCTTTAGCCTGGAAAACTTCCTTTAGCATACATTTTAGAGCAGTTCTGCTGGTGACAAATTCTCTTTGGTTCGTCCCTTCACTTGAGAATGTCACTATTTTCCTCTCATTTCTGAAGGCTATTTTCACTTGATACAGAATTGTGGGTTGACATTTCTTTCAGCACTTTAATGATGTTGTTTCACTATCTTCTGACCTCCAAGGCTTCTGATATGAAGTCAGTAGTATTTCAAATAGCTAATCTCCTATATATAATGTGTTTTCTCTGGCTGCTTTCAAGACTTTTTTCTTTATCTTTAGTGTTTAGCAGTTTGATTTTAATGTGTCTGTATGAGCTGTCTTTTTGGATTTGCTCTGTTTTAGATGTGTTTGACTTCTTTATTCTGTAAATTTATGTTTTTTGTCAAATTTGCTAAGTTTGACATTTTTTTTTCTTAATTTTTTTTTTTTCTCTGCTAATCTTTCCCTTCTCCCTCAGGGACCTCAATGACATGAATGTTAGACCTTTCAAAATTGGCACACAGGTCCCTAAAGCCCTGTTCATTTTTTCTCAATAATTTTCATCTGTTCTTTAGTTTGGGTAATTTTTATCCATCTATATTTATTGATTTTGTTCTTTTTTCTGTCATCTCCATCCTACTATTGAATCTATCCAGTAGTTTTTCACTTTCAGATGTTGTATTTATCAGTTTCAAAATTTCCATTTGGTTCTTTTTCATAATTTCTATTTCTTTGCTGAGCACGTCTATTTTTCCATTCATTTCAAGAGTGTTTGTCTTTACCTCATAGAGAATGATTATCTAGCTGCTTTAAAGACTTTTATAATTCTAACATCTGATTCACCTTGAGGTTGGCATCTGTTGATTGTCCTTTCCCTTGAGAATTGGTCAGATTTTCCTGGTTCTTGGTAGGCTGAGTAATTTTGTATTATACCCAGGGCATTCTTTATATTCATTTGTGAGTCTCTGGGTCCTGTTAAAATATTCTGGAGAATGTTGATTGTTTTCTTTTAGTAGGCCACCAACCTGGTTGGGTTCAGATGACAAGTTCTGTCTCGCCTTCAGTTGGGAGCCTTTTCTCACCTTTTCCTGATCCCTCCTCCATAGGATTTCCCCCACACTCTCCAACTTCAGGGGCTCCCTGGCCTGGTCCTCTGGCTAGAAATTTGGGGTTCTCTTGTTGATTTAGCCACTGACACTGTTGCAGTTGTGCATGATTGGGCCCATGGAAAATACTGACATGGTCACAGGACAGAGAAGAAAGCACAGCACTCTTTGCACAGCAGGATCTCCCTTTCTCAGAGGCCCAGGCTTCTTGCAGGTGCCTGGCTTGTTGCCCTTTCCATGGTCCTGCACTTCTCAGACTGAAGCTGGCCTTGGGGTGGAGCAAGGAGGGAAAAAGGAGATTAAAAACGATGTGAACTCCTCCACATTCTCTGGCTTAATTTAAGGGCTACATTCACCAAAAGAGGTCATTTCTTAGAGTTTTTGCTTCCTGCAACCACTTTGCTATTCCCCCATTTGACTCACCCTTCAGTTAAAGCCAAGAGATAAAGGAAGAAAAGATAAAACCATATAACTCGTTACCACCATACTGATTATACTTCAGGTTTTGACTTCCTTCACCAATCTACCTGCTGTTATTTACTTTTCAGGATCCTCAGGTAGCTGCTTTCTGAATTCTGTCCAGCATTTTTAGTTGTCATCATTTGGATAGGCTGTAGTAGACTTGCTCCATTGCAGTTGGAACTCGAGTTAAGCCAGTTTTTACTTTGGGGCCTTAACCTCTGGCTTCAGCATTTGATAGCTCACGTTTGGGCCCTTACGCCTGCATGGTTCGTGCAGATTCAGAAAACTCAGGTTGACGGACAGAAAGATTTTGTCTCTGTACAACAAGGAGTACATTCTTACCTCCCAGGTTTATGCAAGCTTGGTTCTCTGTCTCTGTTGCTTTGATCTCTGTTTGTGTCAGGGCATTAGAAATTAATTGGCATTGGTCTCATCATCTTCTGGGGCAGATAGAGCCAGAAAGGCTAAGTACAAGTCTAGTCTCTTCTCCTTACTAGCTGTTTGATACTGGAAGGGCTGCTTTACTTCTCTGAGCCTGAATTTCCACAACTATAAAGTATACATGAAAATGACTGACTTGAAGGCTAGTTCACTTAACAGTTATTTATTCAGAATCTGTCACATGCCAGACATTATTCTAGGCACTGGGCATATAGTAATGAAAAAAAGCAGACAAAAATTCCTGTCTTCATGAAGCTTATATTCCAATGGTGAGTGGTGGACAACAAAAATATGAGTGTGGGAATTAGATATAATTTATTAAAAGCAAGACTAATAAGTGCTCAGTATATGCGCCTCACCTAGACATGGAACACTTAAATAGCATGTTTCTCATGGTGTAGGTGGCAGTCAACTTTCCCTGGCATAGTGATGAGAATTAAAGTGAGCTCCAAGTAGTTTGACTTAAAACAAGTCTTGGCTTCCCTTCTCTGACCATCCCAGTTGTGCATGTACTTCCTGCTTACATCCAGAAATGGAAGTGCTCCAACACTGGACAGACCCCATTGACAGCATCGCCCAGTTGTAACTATTCCAGGCAGAGCAATTATATGTAAGAGATGCGGCTTTGCTTAGAAAAATGGGCCTGGAATAAAGTCAGATCCTTGATGACAGTGAGTCTTTTTTAAATCTTAAGACCAAAAGGTCATCGTGGTTTCACTCTTGTGGCTACTGTAGTGGAAGAATAGATAACCTACATTCACTGATTTATACGGATGGCAAAGTTACAGTAAGTTAAAATAATTCATTTGCTATGTGCACACTTTCCTATCCATGATCTCCTTTAATGCTCACAATATCCCTGGAAGGAGAAGGAGAAAAAAGAGAAGAGGGAAAGGGAGGAGGAGGAGGGAGAAGATGAAGACGATGATGATGGTGTGATGAGACTAACAGCTAACATTTATGGAGCACTTGCTATGAGCTAAACACTTTATATACATTGTCTCATTTAATAAATGAACAGGACCAAGATTACTGTATTGGTTTCATTTCAGGGAAGACTGGGGCTTGGGGAATCAGTGGCTGGGATAGGTCTCAACCCCAGGCCCAGTCTACTGTCCCCTGTCTGCCTGGAGGACGGGCAGAGTCAAGGTCCTGTTAGTCATGTGACTCCAGCCACCTCCCAGGGCCCCCCCTGCAGGGACCTGCCAAGCCCTCCTCCCTCCTTCCCATCCCACCTCCCACCATCTCAGGCACAGGCGGGTTAACAGCAAGACCCCTCTGATGCAAACATTTCCTGGGTGGCGACCTTGCCCCAGATCCGGGAGCCTGGGCTGTGGAGTAGTGTGTCTGTCACACTAGCTGGTTATCACCCAGGAAAGTGTGACACTGATCATTGTGACGTGGCTGATCCAATGGTGCTGTTCAGATGTGTGACTTGTTGACTTGGCTGTTTTGACACGGACATTTTGACATGGTCTGAAGAAAAACATTGAAAATATATTAAAATTTCAACTTACAAGTGTTCGTTTTATTACCTAATAATGTGAAGGATGTCCTTGACTCTATCCCTGTTGCCTGAATATGAGGTTCTAGAATGGAGGAGGCCCTTGGCTGGAGTGGGGGTGAGGAGGGTGTGATGAAATCTTTAAAAACTGTATTTCTTGGTGGTAGGCAGGCATGAAGACTTGGCTGATTTCTTTTTGGATGCCGCATCAAAAAACTCCAAATCCTTATGACAGGCCACTCTTCACTGGGCATCCCTAGGGCAGGTCTGGGGGTCCAGGCACCAGAGGGAACCAAAGCCAGGGTGGTCCCTGACCCACAAAAAAGGAGGGCTCCGGAACGTCATGGCACTTGTTGTATCCCTCTTGCCCCAATCCATCTTTATTTCCGTCTCCTCGTGCCACAGTCTCTGCTGCCTCTTCTCCTCCTGGGCTTTTCCATGAGAGCACTTGGATGGGGTGTGTGGACACAGACACTAGGCTCTTTCTTAAAACGGCTTCTTTGGTGTTTCAAGGTTTCGACTGCTCATCTTTGGCTTTCCTCAGTGCATGTGCTGCAGTGGTAAAAGCAGGAGCTAAAATTGGGAGGCTGTCTCAGATCCCGGCTTTATAAATGGGAGATATTGTCTGCTGAAAACGTGAGCTTTCAAGTCAGGTGGACAAGGGTTTAGCCTGGCCTCTACCACTTAACTGATCAGGTAGGCTAACTTCTCTGAACCTTGGTGCTGTGGACTGAGTTGTGTCCCCCCT
This sequence comes from Leucopleurus acutus, assembly GCF_964270905.1. Classification (NCBI taxonomy): domain Eukaryota; kingdom Metazoa; phylum Chordata; class Mammalia; order Artiodactyla; family Delphinidae; genus Leucopleurus; species Leucopleurus acutus. Next base: position 63,733,510 of record NC_139145.1, on the reverse strand, counting down.
ACATTCATATATGGAAGCCATAACCCCCAATGCGATTGTGTTTGAAGATGGGGCCTTGAGGAGATAATTTGGCTTAGATAAGATCATGAGGGTGGAATTATTGCCCTTATAAAAATAGACACCAGAGAGCTTGCTTATGTGCCCCCTGCCAACTCCCCCACCCCGCCCCATGTGAGGACACAGGGGTAAGGTGGCCGTCTGCAAGCCAGACAGAGCTCTCACCAGAACCTGGCTATGCTGGCACCCTGATCTTGGACATTCCAGCCTCAAGAAGTATGAGAAATTAAACTGGTTGTTTAAGCTACCCAGTCTGTGGTATTTTGTTATGGCAGCCAGAGCAGACTAAGGCTCTTCGTTTCCTCACCTGTGAAATGAAGGTTGTAATGTTTATTTCATAGACTTTAGAGAGTTTGAACTAAATGAATATGTGACTAGGAGCCTGCATATTACTAGACATTTCTTTTCATTAATATCATCAAAAATAGTCATCATGATAATTATAAATAACAATAATTTCATTTTAGGGATGGGAAGTTCCACTGAAATGAATTATCGAGATAACACAATTTTACTTTCTTATGCAACAACTCTGAAACCAAACACGTTCTAGACCAAATAACATATATCACATACTTTCTGCCTTCTTAAATAGTACCATGAAAATAATATTTCATAGTGCATAACATTAGTAAGAGTATGGTTTTCTGAAAGTTTTGTTTCATATATTTATACATAAAATTATACATATGAGTATACTGAAATGTAAAGTATATTTCTAATGACATGATTTTGAGCATTTTTCATATGCTTAATTGCCATCTGTATATCTTCTTTGGGAAGGTGTCTATTCAGATCTTTTACTCATTTTCAAAATTGTCTTTTTTCCCCTTATTATTGAGTTTTAAGAGTTTTCCCAGTCTTTGACTTTTCTTTTATTCTCTTAACAGTGTCTTTTGTAGAGAAGTTTTAAATTTTAGTAAAGTTCAACTTACCAAATATTCCATTCATGGATTGTGATTTTGGTGTTGCATCTAAAAACTCATTGCCAGGGCTTCCCTGGTGGCGCAGTGGTTGAGAGTCCGCCTGCCGATGCAGGGGACACAGGTTTGTGCCCCCGTCCGGGAAGATCCCACATGCCGCGGAGTGGCTAGGCCCATGAGCCATGGCCGCTGAGCCTGCGCGTCTGGAGCCTGTGCTCCGGAACGGGAGAGGCCACAACAGTGAGAGGCCCGCGTACCGCAAAAAAATAAAAAATAAAAAAATAAAAAAAATAAAACCCTCATTGCCAAACCTGAACAGGCCTATACCTGTCAAAGTAATTGAATTTATTTTCAAAAACCTCCCCACACAGAAAAAAAAACTCCAGGCTCAGATAATTCCACTGGTAAACACTATCAAACATTTAAGGAATATATAACAGGAACCTTACACCAAATCATTCGGAAGACAGGAGGAAGGAGTATTTCTCAACTTGTTTATGAGGACAGCATCACCCTGGTAACAAAAGCTGACAAAGACACAAGAAAACTATAGATTAATATCTTTCATGAACATGAGAACGCAAGATGCATTAAGGACACAAAATCCTTAATATAACTTTGTCAGATCAAATCCAGCAATGTGAAGAAGGATACACATCATGATCAAGCAGTGTTTATTCTAGGAACACAAAGTTGATTCAGTATTTGAAAATCAGTCAGTATAAGTCACCTTAACACAGACTAAAGGAGGAAAACCCTATGATTATCTCAAAGACAGAAAAAGCGTTTGACAAAACTCAACAGCCATCATCCTCATAAAAACTCAGCAAATTAGAAAGAAAAAGGACTTTTTCAACCTGATAAGAGACATCTACAGAAAACCTACAGCTTATTTCATAATGGGGAAGTATGAAACACTTTCTTCCTAATGTTAAAGACAAGATAATGTTGTTCACCCTCATCACTTCAACATTGAACTGAAGATCCTAGCCAGTGCAATAAATCAATGTAAGACATACAGACAGGGATGGAGGAATTAAACTTGTCTTCATTGGTGTACAATATGATCATGTATATGGAAAAATCCTAAGGAATTTATGAAAAAGCAACTAGAACTAAAAAGTGAATTTAACAAATTCAGAGGGTACAAGGTCAATTTGCAGCAATCAGTTTTTTTCCATATACTAGGAACAAACAATTAGAAAATAAAATTCAAGAGACTCTTGCATTTATAATAGCATAAAACCCATAAAATACATAAGGGAAAATTTAACAGACTATGTGTAATACCTCTATACTAAAAACTACAAAACATTCCTGAGAAAATTTAAAGAGGCTTAAATAAATTGAGAGATATATCATGTTCATGGATTGTAACACTCAGTATAGTTAATATGTTAGTTCTTCCCAAGTAATGCAATCCAAACCTGTTACAGCAGATTTTTGTTTAGAAATTAACAAATTGATTCTAAAATTAATATAGAAACACAGAGGTCCTAGAATATCCAGAGCAATCTTGAAAAAAGAAGAACAAAGTTGGAGAATTTAAACTACCTGATTTCAAAACTAACTAAAAAAGTACAGCAAATTCTAGTGTGGTATTGATTTAAGGACACACATATAAATTAAAAGAACAGAACAGGAAGTCCAGAAATAGACCCACATATATGGTAAATTAATTTTCAACCAAGATTCCAAGGTAGTCCAGTGGGAAGTGGATATTCTTTTCCAATATTGTTATTGGAACAACTGGATAGCCATATGGAAAAGGAAAAGCACCTTGACCCACTGTACCTTACACCATAAACAAAAATTAACTCAAATGGATCATGAACTTAAATGTAAAGTCTAAAATTTAAAACCTTCTAGAAGTTTAGATAGGAGAAAATCTACCCCACATTGGGATAGACTAAAATTTATTTGGGCACAAAAAAATCACTAATCATAAAAATTTATAAACTGGATTCAGTAAAGATTAAAACCTTCTACTTGTCAAAAGACACATTTAATAAAACGGGAAGGCAAATAGACTCAGAAAATATTCACATATCTGATCAAGGACTTTAGCTAGAATATGTGAAGAGCTTTATAGATCAATAAGACAGAAAGCCTAGTGTTAAAATAAGCAAGATATTTTGAATACACACTTCACACCAGAGCACATATGAATGGATGATAAGCACACGACTATACATTCAACACATATTTAGCAGGAAAATTCAATAACTCATCCACTAGAATGACTACAATTATAACAATTTTTTTCATTTTAATTTGCAATTTAATCCCCAAATTGATTTACACTGTTCCCTCCAGAAAATATAAAGATACCAAAAAGGACAGTCATCTCTATCGTATCCTCAATAAGTTTCTCAGAAAATTTGTGCAGTTTTATTATTATTAAATATGTCATCTTTATTACATTATCCTCAAAAGCAGGCTATTAAATAATTACATTTTAGATTAATGTTAATTTTTTTCCAGTTTTATTGGGAAATAATTGAAATATATCATCGTGTAAGTTCACCATGATAGTTTGATATATTGTATATCGTGAAATGATTACCAACAATAGGGTTAGTTAACATCTATCATCTCATATAGATAAAATAAAAAGAAAAGCAAATTTTAAATTTATAAATATTATGAGATGAATATTTAATACCTCCACCTCTTCTTCCTCTCCCCCAAATTTTATCATACTTTTAATTATATCAATAATTAGTGTTTGCATCGTTATAACAATGTAAATATGTACTCCACAGAACCTATTAGAATACTGTGATTACATGTCATTTTAAAATTTTAAGTATAATTGACCTATGATACTATGTTAGTTCCAGGTGCACACCATAGTGATTCTATATTTCTGTACTTTACAAAATGATCACGATGATAAGTCCAGTTACCATCTGTCACTATACAAAGTTATTACAATATTATTGACTATATTCCCCATGCTGTACATTTCATGCCCATGACTCATTTATTTTATAACTAGAAGTTTGTACCTCTTAACCTTCATTACCTCTTTTACCCATTTTCCCACCCCCACCCGCTCTAGCAACCACCTGTTTGTTTTCTGTATCAGTGACTCTGTTTTGTTTTGTTTATTCATTTGTTTTTTTTTTAGATTCCACATATAAGTGAAATCAAACACTATTTGTCCTTCTGTGTTTGAATTACTTCACTTAGCACAGTACCCTCTAGGTTCATCTATGTTGTTGCAGATGGCAAGATTTCATTCTTTTTTATTGCTGAGTAATACTCCAGTGTGTGTGTGTGCGTGTGCGTGTGTGTGTGTGTGTGACATCTACTTCATCCATTCATCTATCGGTGGACACTTTGGTTGGTTCCATATCTTGGGTATTGTAAATAATGCTGCAATGAACATAGGGGTGCTTATATATTTTCAAATTGTTGTTTTTGTTTTCTTTGGAAAAATATGCAGAGGTGGAATTGCTGGATTGTATGGCAGTTCTATTTTTAATTATTTGAGGCATCTCTATACTGTTTTCCATAGTAGCTGCACCAATTTACATTCCTACCTACAGTGCACAAGAGTTCCCTTTTCTCCACAACCTTTTCTTGTCTTTTTGATAATACCCATTCTGACACGTGAGGTGGCATCTCATTGTGCTTTTGATTTGCATTTCCCTGGTGACTAGTGATGTTGAGCATCTTTTCATGTGTCTGTTGGCCATCTGCACGTCTTCTTTGGAAAAATATCTATTCAGGTCCTCTGCCCATTTTTTAATTGGGTTGTTTGGTTTTTGTGATGTTGAGGTGTATGATTTCTTTGTATATCTTGGATATTAACCCCTTAACAAATACATCATTTGCAAATATCTTCTCCCATTCGGTAGGCAGCCTTTTCATTTTGTTGATAGTTTCCTTTGCTGTGTGAAAGCTTTTTAGTTTGATGTAATTCCATTTGTTTATTTTGCTTTTGTTTCTCTTGCCTGAGGAGGCAGGAACAAAAACATATTGCTAAGACTGATATCACAGGGTGTCTACTACCGATGTTTTCTTCTAGGAGTTTTATGGTTTCAGTGTTACATTTAAGTGTTTAATCCATTTTGAGTTTATCTTTGTGTATGGTATGGGAAAGTAGTCCAATTTTGATTCTTTTGCATGCAGCTGTCCAGTTTTTCCAACACCATTTATTGAAGAGGCAACTGTTTCCCCATTGCATATTCTTGCCTCCTTTGTCATAGATTAATTGACCACATAAGTGTGGATGCATTTCTGGGCTCTCTATTCTGTTGCATTGATCTATGTGTCTGTTTTTGTACCTCTACCAAACTGTTTTGATTACTGTAGCTTTGTAGCATAATATGAAACCGGGAACATGATACCTCCAGCTTTGTTCTTCTTTCTCAGCCTTGTCTTGGCTATTCAAGGTTTTTTGTGTTTCCATACAAATTTTAGAATTATTTATTCTAGTTCTATGAAAAATACCATTGGTATTTTGATAGGTATTACACTGAATCTGTAGACTGTCTTGGGTAGTATGGTCATTTTTTTAAAAATTTATTTATTTAATTTATTTATTTTTGGCTGCGTTGGATCTTCATTGCTGCACGTGGACTTTCTCTAGTTGCGGAGAGCAGGGGTTTCTCTTCGTTGCAGTGCGTGGGCTTCTCATTGTGGTGGCTTCTCTTGTTGCAGAGCACAGACTCTAGGCACGCGGGCTTCAGTAGTTGTGGCTCACGGGCTCTAGAGTGCAGGCTCAGTAGTTGTGGTGCATGGGCTTAGTAGCTCTGCGGCATGTGGGATCTTCCCGGACCAGGGCTCGAGCCCATGTCCCCTGCATTGGCAGGTGGATTCTTAACCACTGTGCCACCAGGGAAGCCCAGTATGGTCATTTTAACAATATTCATTCTTCCAATTCATGCACATGGTATATCATTCCATTTGTTTGTGTCATCTTCAATTTCTTTCATCAGTATCTTATAGTTTTCCAAGTACAGGTATTTTACCTCCTGAGTTACATTTATTCCTAGGTGTTTTATTCTTTTTGATGCAATTGTAAATGGGGTTGTTTTCTTAATTTCTCTTTCTGATAGTTCCTTATTATTGTATAGAAACCCAACAGATTTCTGTATATTAATTTTATATCCTGTAACTTTACTGAATTTATTTATTAGTTCTAATACTAGTGGTGTCTTTAGGATTTTCTATATATAGTATCATGTCATCTGCAAATAGTGACAGTTTTACTTCTTCCTTGCCAGTTTGGATTCCTTCTATTTCTTTTTCTTGTCTGATTATACTGTGTTGAATAAGTAGCAAGAGTGGGCATCTTTGTCTTGTTCCTGATCTTAGAGGAAATGCTTTAAGCTTTTCACCATTGAGTATGATGTTGGCTCTAGGTTTGTCATATATGACCTTTATTATGTTGAAGTATGTGCAGTCTATATCCACTTTGTTGAGAGTTATCACAAATAGATGTTGAATTTTGTAAAAAGCTTTTTCTGCATCTATTGAGATGGTCATATGATTTTTATTCTTCAGTTTATTAATGCAGTGTATCACACATCATTGATTGTTCAGTGGATATTGAACCATCTTTGCATTTCTGGGATAAATCCCACTTGATCATGGTTTATGGTCCTTTTAATGTATTGTTGAATTTGGTTTGCTAATATTTGGTTGAGAATTTTTGCATCCATGTTTATCAGCAATATCAGCCTATAATTTTCTTTTTGTGTGTGGTGTGTTTGGCTGGTTTTGATATCAAGGTGAGTTTGGAAGTGTTCCTTCCTCTTCATTTTTTGGAGAATAATTTGAGAAGGATATATATTAACTCTTTTTTAAATGTTTGGTAGAATTCACATGTTATGCTGTCTGGTCCTGGACTTTTGTTTGTTGGGAGGTTTTTGATTACTGATTCAATTTCATTACTGGTAACTGGTTCATATTTTCATATTTCATATTTCTTTCTGATTCAGTCTTGGGATATTGTACATTTCTAAGAATTTATACATTCCTTCTAGGTTGTCCATTTTATTGGTGTATAATTGTGTGTATTAATCTCTTATGATCCTTTGTATTTCTTTGGTGTCAGTTATAACTTCTCCCTCTTCATTTCTGATTTTATGTATTTGGGCCCTCTCTGTTTTTTTCTTAATGAGTCTGCCTAAAGGTTTATTGATTTTGTTTATCTTTTTAAAGAGCCAGCTCTCAGTTTCCTTGATCTTTTCTATTGTTTTTTCATTTCTATTTCATTTATTTCTCCTCTGTCTTTATGATTTCTTTCCTTCTACTAACTTTGGGTCTTCTTTGTTCTTACTTTGTTAGTTCCTTTAGGTGTAAGGTTAGATGGTTTATTTGAGAGTTTTCTTATTTCCTGAGGTAGACTTGTATCACATCAACTTCCCTCTTAGAACTGCTTTTCCTGTGTCATATGGACTTTGGGTCATTGTGTTTCTATTTTCATTTGTCTCCAGGTGTTTTTTGATTTCCTCTTTGATTTCTTCCGTTGATTTCTCCATTGGTTGTTTAGTAGCATATTGTTTAGCCTCCGTGTGTTTGTGTTTTTTGCAGTTTTTTTCCTTGTAGTTGATTTCTAGTCTCAACATTGTGGTCAGAAAAGATACTTGATATGATTTTAATCTTCTTAAATTTACTGAGACTTGTTTTGTGTCCTAGCATGTGATCATCCTGGATCTGTTCCATTTGCACTTGAAAAGAATGTATATTCTGCTGCTATGTGATAGAATGTTGGACTAAGTCCATATGATCTAATGTGTCATTTAAAGCCAGTGTTTCCTTGTTGAATTTCTATCTGGATAATCTGTCAATTGATATAAGTGGGATGTTAAAGTCCCCTATTATTATTACGTTACTGTTAATTTCTTCCTTGAACAACACTTGTTACAGTTGCACCCTTGAACAACATGGGATTGAACTGCTCAGGTCCACTTATACATTGATTCTTTTTTTCAATAGTACATACTATAGTTGTACGTGATCTGTAATTGGTTGAATCTGTGCATGTGGAACTGTGGATGTGGAGGAACTATGTATATGGGACTGACTATAAGTTATAAGCAACTTTTTGACTGCACAGAGGGTTGCCCTAACTCCTGCGTTGTTCAGAGATCAGCTGTATTTAGGTGCTCCTATGTTGGGTGCATATATATTTAAAATTGTTATATCCTCTCTTTGGGTTGGTCCCTTTATCATTATATACTGTCCTTTGTCCCTTGTTACATACAGTCTTTGCTTTAAAGTCTATTTTGTCTGATGTAAGTATTGCTACCCTAGCTTTGTTTTCATTTCCATTTGCATGGAATACCACTTTGCATCCCTTCACTTTCAGTCTATGGTGTCTTCGGATCTGAAATGAGTCTCTTGTAGGCAACATATATATGGCTCTTATTTTTTTAAACCATTCAACCACTTTGTGTCTTTTGATTGGGGCCTTTAGTCCAATTTACATTTAAAGTAATTATTGATGGGTAGGTATTTATATGCCATTTTAAAAATTGGTTTCTGGTTGTTTTTATAGTTCTTTTCCCCCCCTTTCTTCTTTTGCTCTCTTCCCTTGTGATTTGATGTCATATTTAGTGTTTGTTTATATTCCTTTTTCTTTTTTTGTGTGTGTATCTAGATTTCTGATTTTTGATTACCATGAAGTTTTTATAAAGCTATATATATATGATTATTTTAAACTGATGATCTCTTAAGTTTGAATGCATTCTAGCAACCTTGCATTTTTACTCCCCCTGCTCACATTTAATGTTTTTGACATCATATTTTGCATCCTTTTGTGTATCCCTAAACTACTTATTGTATATATAGATGATTTTATTTCTTTTGTATTTTAACCTTTCTTTAAAAGTGGTTGATCTATTACCTTTACTGTATATTTGTCTTTACCAATGAGATTTTTTCCTTTCATAAATTTTATATTTCTAGTTGTGGTCTTTTTTTTTAAATTTTTATTATTTTTGGCTGCATTGGGTCTTCATTGCTACACATGGGCTTTCTCTAGTTGCAGCGAGTGGGGGCTACTCTTTGTTGTGGTGCGCAGGCTTCTCACTGCAGTGGCTTCTCTTGTTGCAGAGCATGAGCTCTAGGCACGCAGGCTTCAGTAGTTGTGGCGTACAGGCTCAGTAGTTGTGGCTCGCAGGCTCTAGAGCGCAGGCTCAGAAGTTGTGGCTCACGGGCTTAGTTGCTCTGCGGCATGTGGGATCTTCCTGGACCAAGGCTCGAACCCTTGTCCCCTGCACTGGCAGGCAGATTCTTAACCACTGTGCCACCAGGGAAGTCCCTCTAGTTGTGGTCTTTTCTTTTCTGTTTAGAGAAGTCCCTTTAACATTTCTTGTAAAGCTGGTTTAGTGGTGCTGCACTCTTTAACTCTTGCTTGTCTGTAAAATTCTTTCTCTCTCCTTTAAATCTCCTTACTATTGCTGGGTAGAGTATTCTGGGTTGTAGGTTTTTTCCTATAATCGCTTTAAATACATCATGCCCCACACCCTGCTGAGCTGCAAATTTCTGTTGAAAAGTCAACTGTTAGTCTATGGGAGTTCCCTTCTACCTAACTAGTTGTTTTTCCCTGCTGTTTTTAAGATTCTCTTTATCTGTAATTTTTGTCATTTTAATGATAGTGTGTCTTGGTATGAATCTCTTTGGATTCATCTTAGTTGGGACTCTGTGCTTCCTGGACCTGGATGTCTGTTTCCTTTCTTAGGTTAGTGAATTTTTCAGCTATTATTTCTTTGAATAAGTTCTTTGTCCCTTTCTTTCTCTCTTCTCCCCTGGGACCCCTGGGACTAGTGCCAACTGGCTAGAGGGCAGGTATGCCCCCAGCACTATTAAGGTAGAGGGAGGGCTCCAGAATGGCACTTGCCAGCCCAGCATTCTCATGGTGGAACAAGCGCTCCAAAGTGGCTGCCGCCAGCATCTGTGTCCCAGGGGGCATCACAGTTGCCTTCTGCCTCTTCAGGAGGCTCTCCAAGATAAGCAGGTACATCTGACCCAGGCTCCTTTCAAATTACTGCTTCTACACTGAGTCTCAGAGTATATGGGATTTTGTGTGCACCTTTTGAGAGTGGAGTCTATGTTTCTTAAAGCCTTCTGGCTCTCCTGTAATGGTGCTCTGCTGGCCTTCAAAGCCAGACGTTCTGCGGCTTCGTCTTCCTGGTGTAGGACCCCTGGGCTAGGGAGCATGATGTGGGGCTCAGACCCCACACTTCTTGGGGAGAATCTCTGTAATTGGGATTGTCCTCCTGTGGGTCGCCTACCCAAGGGTGTGGGTCTTGATTGTACCGCATCTTCATCCCTCCTCCCCGTCTCATGTAATTCTTTCTTTACATCTTTAGTTGTGGAAAATCTTTTCTGCTAAGCTCCAAGTCATTCTGATTGATAGCTGCTCTCTAAATAGTTGTAAGTTTGGTGTGCCTATGGGAGGAGGTAAGCTCAGGGTCCTCCTACTCTGTCATCTTGGCCACTCCCTGTAAAATTTTAATGAGTGACAATGCCAAATGTTGGCAAAGTTGTGGAGCAATTAGAATGCCCATACATTGCTCTCTATGGGGATGTAAAATCATTCGTCCACTTTGGAAAAGAGTTTGGCTGTATGAAACATATGCCTACCATATAGCCCAGCAATTAAACTCCTCGTTATTTACCCAAGAATAATGAAAAAATATGCCCCCCCCCCAAAAACACAAAAGAAGAATTGTACATGAACATTCTTAGGAGTGTTACTTATAATAGCCCCAAACTGGAAACAATCCACTGGCCATCCACTGGTGAATGAATAAACAAATTGTAGTATGTCCATACTATGGAATACTATTTGATAATAAAAAGGAGTGACCTATTCATACATACAACAGAATGGATGAATCTCAAAGAGCATGAAGCCAAGTGAAAACACTACATACTGTATGATTTCATTTGCATGCAATTGTGGGAAAGGCAAAACTGTAGTTACAAAATGCAGATCAGTGGTAGGTTGAGGATCAGGGCTCAGGGGAGGGGATCAACGGCACGAGGGCTCAAGGGAACCTTTGGTGATAAAACGTTTCTGTATCATGATTGTGGTTGTGGTTACATGACTAGATGTCATTACTAAAGTTAATCAAACTGTATCCTTAACATGGGTGAGTGTAATTGACTCTACTTTATGCCTCAATAAATCTGTAGAAAAAGAAAATATGTCAAATACCTAAAAAAGCTGACGTTTTCAAGCGCCAGTGAGGATGTAGAGTAACTATAACTCTCATATATTGTAGGTTGAGGTGTAAAATTGTACAACCTCTCTGGGAAACGGGTTGGCAGCTTCAGTTAAAGTTAAATACGCACTTAACAGTATTTCATTCTTAGGTGTTTATTCAAAAGAAATGGAAACAAATGTCCACCAAAAGACTTTTGTATGAATATTAATAGCAGTTTCACTCCTAAGAGCCCCAAACTGGAAATAATCCAAATGCCCACCCGTAAGTGAATGGATACACAAGTTGTGGCCCATTCATCCCACGAAACACTGCCTGGCAATAAAGGTCAGAAAGCTACTGAAATACACAGCCTCATGGATGAATCTCAAAAACGCTATGCTGGGTGACAGAAGAGCACATCTTTCATGATTCCATTTACATGAAGATTTAGAACAAGCAAAGCTGTAGTGATTGAAATTACATTCATTGCTGGCTGGAGGTAAGGGAAATTGACTGTACAAAGGGTACGAGGGAACTTTTGGGGGTGATGGAATTACTCAAGATCTTGACTGCTGTGGTTACGTCTACATATATGTATAAATGTTTTATACATATAATATATGTGTCAGAAATGCCCCCTATCTCTTTATATGTATGGCCTAATTTAGGTGTCTGACCAGGATCCCTCAGTCTGATTTTTAAGGCATTCTGGGTTATAAATAGAAGAAAAAAAATTTTAAACTTTTTTTTCCAAAGATGTAGTTGGAGGACAAATTCACACTCATTAGGACTTTGCATTATTACCATCTTCATGTGAATTTGTTTTTACTTTTCCAGGGATTCTCTTGAACTCAATTCCCTGTACTGAGCAATTCTTGTGGGAATTGCATTTTTAGTTGTAAGTACTCCTCTTGCTCTCTGCAAAGGCAAGGTTGTCCTTCTGACTTCTGGAAATATGACCAGGGGCTGGCTTTTCATCCAGGGCCACTAAGTCCCTTGTTTATCAGTCTATGTCTGTTGCACACATATGAAACTTGAGGCCATTTAGATAATTTCCATGGGGAAAAACACCTTGTTATTTCAATTATCTAGTGACATTCATTAAAAAAAAATATTTTGCTTTATCTAAGCAATTGATCCACTGGCCCACTTTGGGGTGGTGGTGCAGATGTGCTATATTCTGAAGTGGACACTGTCGTTGACGGCAGAGGACACATATTATGAAGAAACAGGGATGTGCCGGGCACAGGGCTCAGTACTTCACGAACATCGTCTTCTACCCTTAGACAGGCACCTCAGGCAGCTCCCATCATCTCCATCTTTCACCAGTGCCCAAGGGTCAGCTTAGAGAAGCAATGCAGCTTTCAAATTGTGGAACAGGATTGAAACCTGGGACCTGACCCCCAAACCCATGATCTCTCTGCAACATCTCACCATCGAAAATAAATTATGATCCAAAGATGGCCAAGGAAACAAGCCCGCTTTCATCGAATCTGAAATGCCATCTTTGTCATTTTTTGCCCAAAGAGAACTGACTGCATGTTCCCACCTCATGTGAATGGCTGAGGAACATGGCAGGGGACAGGCCGCTGCCACGTCACCATCCAACAGCAGCCAACAGGACTTGTCTCTGGAGTCCCTGAGAGTCTGGCCTGGTTCCCCTCTAAATCTGCAGAATGTGTGCCTCCCAACCTCTCGACCCACCTGGAAGATCCCACAATTTTCTTGTGAAAAGATCAACCAAAAGTTCTCAGGGTTTCGAGAGCTTGTGTTACCCGCTCCTGTACCGAGCACATTTTACACTGGATTGAATTTCCCCTGCTTTATGGAAGAACTCAGCCCTGTGCATGAGCACACCGCCAGAGTCATAAATATTAAGAACAAAATTTTCTTTCATTTTTCTCCTGCTGCCCAGCTGTGGTACAGGCAGCAAAACCAGGCAGGTGTACAATTCTGCATGGATCACTTGAGTTCTGTGGGCTCCCCATGGGCAGGGTGTGCTGGGCTGGGTGGTGCTTGCATTGCTGAGGCAGAAGAAATGCTTTTGTGCACGTTGAAGCCTGGGGGAAGGTTCATGGCCAGGTCACAGCGTCAGCATTCTTGCCTCGGCCACAGCGGCAGGGCAGTGGTGGGCCCCAACCGGAGAAGCCCAGGCAGGCGGGGCGTATGGGTCCTGGGAGGCAGAGCTGCAGCTGCTGTGTTTGGTTTCCCTTTGGTCCCAGGGATTGAGATAAAAGGGCTGCTTTTATCGATTGGGGAGATTGGGGGAGGAAGGGGGCTCTAGAATTAGTCTTTGCCTTTTTGTTTTTTCTAAGCAAACATTTATTGAGCATATACTGTGGACCAGGCATCGTGCTAAATGCTTTTCATGCATTATCGGGTTGAATCCACATGACAGTCCCGCTGTTACAATCTCATTCCACAGAGGAGGCGACTAAAGCTCAGAAAGGTTAAGTAATGTGCCCAAGGTCACACAGCTTGTACACGGTGAAGAGTGTGGACCCTGGAGCCCTCTCTCCCCTGAACTGTTGCAGTAGTCCCCTTATTGCTTTCCTCTTTCTACCCCACAGCCCCCAATCCACTTGCAACTCTGCCACCAGAGTGGTCTTTCTAGAACTCAGCCCTGCTCTGCAGTTGCCAGTGGCTCTCCTTTTCCCGTGGTGCAAAGTTCACAGAGTGATCTGAGCGCTACTTACCCTACCCCAGGAGTCCCCCTGGGCTTCCCTCCCTCACACCATGCCATCCCCCACAATACCGCCTCCCAGGCCTCCTGCCCAGCTCTCAAAGCACCTCTCGAGGCCCCTCCTGTAGGGAGCCACCCCCAACCCACGAGTCACAGCTCCTCCACCAGCTCCTTCTGGCCCCAACGTGCTTGGCCTTGGTCAGACAGGGCTCCAGAGGGTAGGGGTATGTGTTATTTGTCTTCCCCCTCCCCGCCGACTGCCTGCGTGGGAACTGGCATGTAGCAGGTGTTCCGCTAGTGCTCGTTACGCGGACTTGCATAGGAAAACCTACCTTTTGGCCCCCTTTGTCCTCAGCACCAAGGTGCTTCACCGTCTCAGGAATCTCCCAGACCCCTTCCCCACTTGGCAGCGGACCCACGCCTAAGGGAGGGTCGGCCTTAGTGGCCATTTCCTGTCTAGTGATAAAGTCACAGGAGAAATTGACCAGTGATTTGAGAGGAAGGTGCTGCCTCTGTGTGGGCTGAGGCAGGCCAGAAAAGATGGGTGAGGGTCTGGCTGGTTCTGGACAGACATGGGAGATGCTGGGGTAAGATATGGGGACAGTTGGGGACGGACATCAGGCCCACACAGGGATACAGTAAGAGAGAAGGTGAGGGGACCTCTGGGAGTCCAGGTGTTACCCGGCCAACAGGAAACCAGAGGGGCAGGGATTATCCACTTTGAGATCACAGAGACAGAGATGCTTTGGATGCCATTTGCTGAAATGAATTAGGACCCCAGCTGGGTATTCGAATTGCAAAAACACCTCAAAGAAGTATTACTGGGGGATCAGTGTTCTACACTCTAGTTAATGAGTGGATAATGCTTCCATGGAAACCCTTCCACTGAGACCTAAGGGGAAATCTCCCTGGGCCTCAGTTTCCTCATCTGTGACAAGAGGCTCTCACACAGCAGCCCTCCCGCCGCGCAGTGGTGGTGTCCAGGGTAGAGAGACTCTGCCCCTGTGCCGTGGGCCGTGAGGACGGGTCTGCCTGAAAACGTGTTGTTCTGGGACCCTTCGCATCAGCAGTCACTCTGTGGGATAGGACAGAACATGACTTGCTATCGGGGGGTCACGTTTCATTATAGGTTCCATCAGTTCAGAGTTTTAGCAGGAGTTTCTGGGTGGGGGTGTCTCCTGCCCTGCCTATCCTACATATGGGGCACAGATGGGCTCATTTCCTTCCAAACGACACTGGGGGTGCAGCAGAGTTGGGGGGTTGGTATTCTCATTTGTAAAATGGGCGTGATGTGGCTCAGACAGGGCAGGTGCCGGTCCCAGGTCGCATAGGTGAGTCGTGGGGTGGGGATGGAAGTCAGGTGTGGCTCACTTGCGCGCTCCTGCCCTGGGCTGCTCTGTTGGTGGCCTTGCTCTGACCTCAGTGACAGAAAGGCCTCCCAGGTGCACAGCGTGGGACAGAACTGTGGCTCGTCCATCATCCTCTTTTCCCGGTCCTCCCAGAACACCAGGATCACAGAGCATACCAACCACATGTCTCTGCATCCACCCCTTGCCGAGGGCCGGCAGATTGCGGTGGAGGTGCCCTTCTGTTCTTGACCTGACGGCCCACGTGTGACCGGCAGCCCCGCCCTCTGCGTGGCTCGCTCACTCTGGAAGGCTCTTGGTAGAGGCAGCGTTGCTTTGCTTACAGTTCGTTCCCAAGCTTAATGGTTCAAATGAAAACAAAAGAGAGTGACGCTCTGGGTGACGGCACGGGCTCACGGGGGTATGTGGCTGCTTACAGAGCGCTTCCACACCCCAGGTCATGCTGAAGAGGCCCACGGGCCTGACTTCTTTGCTGAAAGACATTGGAAGGGTGTCTGGAGCAATGGTTGGAGACGGTGGCTTGCTGACCACAGCTGCGCGAGGCAGGACTAGAGTGTGGGCGAGCGCTCAGGGCTGTGTGTCAAACAGCCTGGAGCTGGTTCCTGACGGCTACTTTGTGCCGTCTGAGCCTGAGCTAGTTGCTTAGGCTCTGTGGCCCCCTCATCTGTGCAACAGGGGGGATGATGATGGTGACGATGGTGATGGTGATGATGGTGATGATAGGCGCTCACCATGTGGGGCGTGTGAGCCCCTGCAGGGACGCTGGGTCATGGGAAGCAGCACCTACGTGCTGGAAGTGGTTGACAGCTGCTGTTTTGACCCGGGTAGAATCAGGTTCTGCCAGCCCCCTCCCCCAGCAGGCCGGGAGGCTGACTGGCCGAGGGACCCTGCAGGACAGGTTCCTCCACCAGGCCGGCACTGCGCCTGCCCAGGACCCTTTCTGCAGGGAGACACATGGAGATAGTGTTAGGGCCCCGGCATCCATTGTTCAATCAATCAGGCTAATCTGCCTGGCCCTCGATAAGGGCAGGGATCAGGTTTCAGGGAGATTTTCCCGGGATTACTTCTGGTAGCCGCTCAGTCTAGACAGGCCTCTCAGTTACACGGGTGCAGACAAAGGCGAGGGCCGGGAGTGCCCGGCCACGAGGCAGGCCCAGAGCCCTGCCCCACGGGCTTCTTCCCCCTACAGCCCCTGCTTTCCTCCTGGGGGGCCAGGGCAGGGAATACATCAGCTCACTGGCCGGGGGCCCTGGTCTGTCCAAGCGAGGGTCCTGAGCCCCTTTCATGTGTCCAGGCGGGGCCCCACGGCACCACCATAGTGTGAGCGGCTGGTGTCCATGGAGCCGTCTCACTGTGCCAGGCGTGGTGAAAGCACAGCTCATGCTTTCCGCCATTCAGTTCCTGCAAGATCTCGTGAGGTAGCTGCTAGTGAGAGAAGGGCTGTCCCCGTGCTGAAGAGACGGGCAGGGAAGTCTACCTACACGCTCACTTCTGGGTTCCCAGCCTGGTTTTTCTACTTCCTTGCTCTGAGACTTGGGTACTTGCTTTTGGACATCAGTGTGCCCATCTGTAGAATGGGCATGATATCAACCCTGCCAGATAGGGTCATTGTGTGAATCACCTAGAGAACGTGTGTGAAATGGTTTTGGAAATTGTGAAGTGCTGTGCTCATGATGGTCATGGGTTCCTAGTGTGCTGTCTGCCACAGAGTTGACCGTAAGTAAGTGGATGAATGAATGAATGAATGAATCTGAATGAACCTCCCTCTACTATGGAATTTGTGAGGCTCAATTGCTCCCCTTCTCCACCTCCCTAACTCCCCCTGACCCTGGGAAGTGTGTGGGAACAGCCTGAGGCACGAGGGACAGGGAGCTGCAGGGACAGCCTGCTCCTCAGTCTTTCTGGGAGAGGAGGGGGTGACATGTGCTGCCCTCACTGGCATCCTGGGGACATTGTAGGTGTGACCCCTCCCATTCAGATATCGCTGTGTCCAGATGGGGTGTGCCTGCCCCTCTTGGGCTTTGGGAACAGAGCCTGGAGAGGGGCTTTGAGAAAATGTCCTTTGGGGCTGGCATGTAAACTTCGGTCACGTAGGTGTGTGCATGGGGCGGGGGGGAAATGAGGAGACAGACGGACAAACAGCTCTTCGTTTTCTGGCTCATCTACCTTGGGTCTGAAACAGGCGCTACATTGCTTTCTGGTTCTCTACAGCTATACCCATGGCCTCTAACAAAGTTAGACTTGGCTCAAGACGACTAAGCATCGCTCATTTAATGCATTCGCTTTTCCCAGAGCAGCAAAACAAAAAGTCAAAATAGAACAAAAACAATGATGACAACAGCAAAGCTTACAAGTTCAGTGAGACCGTCAGGCAGTGCTCTCGGGACACATGGCTTCTCCCTCTTGGGGTTCTTTGATTTGAAAGCCTCCGATCAGAAATTGCCCTTGTACATGGAGCTCCAGGGGCAGAGGCTTCACGGAGGTTGGCTGACTTGCACACCCCTTATCTGGTATTGGACAGTTATCCAGTCTGTAGGCTGTGTTCCTCAGATCAAAGTGTAGAATGACCAAGGGAGCATAGTGAGGTGGAAAGAGGAGGTCTCTGTGACAAGGGACACTCAAAAGAGGCATGGGGAGGGCATGGGGACCTCATGGAGTTTTGAATCTCAGTGACCTGAGTTTGAGGCCGGGATTCACCATCTGCCAGCTGTGTAACTTAGGCAAGTCAGTTAACCTCTCTGAACCTCTGCTTTCTCGTCTGTGAAATGGGGAGAATGAGAGGACTAATGTCATGAGGCCATTGTGAAGATATGTCTGAGATGGCAGGCATGAAAGGGCGTGTGGGGAGAACAGGGCTTCCAAAGGGTCTGCCTCTGGAAGTGTGAGTGTGGGGAGCTGTCAACAGGGCGTGAATCCACCAGCAAGGCCTTCGCTGCGGGCTCTGGGGGTATTTGACTTGCTCGTGAATAACTGGCCTTGAGTGCCTTGACTCATTTCCATGTTCACAAATGCATTAAAAATGCCACTGGGCTTAGGACAAATGCCAGCTGAACCCTGTAATGGAGTCTGAACCTCCACCAAGCCATGCATGGCTGCTCCCAGCAAGATGAGCAGAGTTATAATGAAATCAGCATGTGTTCATGGACGTTGACTGTGTTAATAGCATCTCTGGATCTGATGAACCCTACTCTTTTCCACGGTCCATGAGCGAACCGTGTCAGTGAAAGAGAGGTGGGAACCTTGCCGAAAAGGAAATGGTAGTAGCCCTGCCACCTCCTCTCAGCAGAGCCTTGAATAAATCACTTGACAGCTCTGGGCCTCAGTTTCCCTAATCTGTCATATGTGCTCATTCCTGTTTTGTCTGCCCACTGGGTTGTTTTGAAGAACATGTGAAAATATGTACAGAAAAGATGTTAGAATCTTATACAAATGTACAGAATTGTTATTGATGGTAGAACATGGTGATGTATGGATAGCCACTGGCAACAGATGATTTGTAAAATTCTGTAGTTAAGTATTAGGTTTCTGAGCTCCGTGAGTGACTTGGAAAACAGGCCAACCAAGACAAGTGTTTACATTTCTACAAATACTACACTTTGTGTACTTTACATTTCATTGCACATCCTTCTGTCTCCCTAAATAGAGCTAAGACAAAATATAACCTTTTCTTGTTGACCTGGTCTTTATAAACATTATCAGCGATGGTAGCTGTTAGAGGCCAAGTACTGAATATGCATTTCCCATGTATTATCTTATTTAATCCTTGCCACAAAACTAGGAGGCAGATCTCATTATTTATTCTGTTTTATAGTGAGAAAACTGAGGCTCATAGGAGTGGGATAACATGCCCCAAATCATACCACTAATAAGAAGAGGGACAGGGGTTTGAGACCCTGAAATTATTGTCCTCTAGTATTGCCAGTAAGTCATTTAAAAATACTTTACCTCTCTTCCCTGCATCCCTCTTTTCTTCCTTCCTTCCTTCTTCAATACCTTAGTCAAAAAGCCCTTGGGCATTGGTATGGTGGGAATTAGAGGCTTGGCAAATCCTCTCCCCAAATGACACTGGACAAAATTGTCAAAAACAATTGTTTCAGGGCTCTAGAAGCTGACCAAGATTATATATTTCTGGTGAGAATGTAAAATGGTACAGCGGCTTTGACAGACAGTTGGGCAGCTTCTTAAAAAGTTAAATATAAACTTGCTATGCAACCCAATTGGGTATCTGCCCGTATTGGTTTTCTGTCACTGCTGTAACAACGTACCACAAAACTTAGTGGCTGAAGAAAACACAAATGTATTATCTTACAGTTTTGGAGGTTAGAGGTCCCACAGGGTCTGACTGGGATACAATCAAGGTGTCAGCAGGGCTGCATTCCTTTCGGGAAGCTCTGGAGGCAGAACTTTCCAGCTTCTAGAGGCTGCTCACGGTTCCTTGGTTCATGGTTCATGGCCTTCTTCCTCCATCTTGGTTCATGGTTCATGGGTTGAGTCCTTCTCACATCACACTACGTCACTCTGACCTCCTCTTCTGCCTCTTCCACTTTTAAGAAACCTTGTGAGTAAACTGGGCCTGCCCAGATCATCCAGGATAATCTTGCTTTGTCAACAGCAGTTGATTAGCAACCGTAATTCCGTCTCCAACCTAAATTCCCCCTTGCCATGTAACATAACGTATTCACAGGTCCTAGGGATTAGGACATAATATACAATAATCTAAGATAATCTTGCTTTCTTAAAGTTAGCTGATTAGTAAATTGGACTTCTTTGGGAGCCATTATTCTGCCTACCACACTCCCCAAGATGAATGAAAATACGTATCCATACAAAGACTTGTACACGAAAGTCCATGGCATTATACATAACAGCCCCCAACTGGTAACAATCTAAATGTCTGTCTGCTGGTTAACAGATACTTTGTTACAAAGGTAACATACTTGGTTTAAGTCTGACACATCCTTTAAATGGAATATGATATGGTAATAAAAAGGAGCTATGGATGCATGTTACCTCGTTATGTAAAAACATTGTGCTAAGTGAAACAAGTGAGATGCAAAAGATATACAATTCCCTTTATATGACATTTCCAGAACAGGTAAATCTACAGAGACAGGAAGCACATCTGTGGTTGCCTGGGGATGGGGAATGGGGTCTGGCTGCAAATGAACACTGGGGAGTTCGTTGGAGTGATGGAAGTGTTCTAAAACTGAATTTTAGATGATGGTTAGGTGATGGCTACACAATTCTATGAATTTACTTTAAAAATCTTTGAATTGGGGCTTCCCTGGTGGCGCAGTGGTTGAGAGTCTGCCTGCCGATGCAGGGGACACGGGTTCGTGCCCTGGTCCAGGAAGATCCCACATGCCGCAGAGCGGCTGGGCCCGTGAGCCATGGCCGCTGAGCGTGCGCGTCCAGAGCCTGTGCTCTGCAACGGGAGAGGCCACAACAGTGAGAGGCCCGAGTACAGCAAAAAAAAAAAAAAAACAAAAAAAAAAAAAACAAAAAAAACTTTGAATTGTATACTTAAAGTGGGTTAATTTCATGGTAATTTATAATTCACTAAAACTATTCAGGAAAAAAAGCATTTATGCAGGCCCAACAGGGGATGTGGCCTGGCAGAGGTTGAAGACCATGTGAGGAAGGTGGCTGAGTGTGGTGGCAACCTAGGAGATTTGAGAATTTGATTATACACAGGGCGACTGAGCAGATAAGTAAATATATTAGGATAGTGGAGGCTAGTTCTCCTGTTATCAGAGGAAGGAGTTACAGATAAGGAAAGGGGAAAGTGAGAATGAACCCAGTGTTGTTGGCCTAAAATTGGAGGTATTGGTATAAACACTTGGTTTTAAACATAGATAAATGTAGAAATTAGCATATATGTAAATGTGATATATATGTGTATTCACATATACAAATATTACTGAGCTCTTTCCACTGGGAGGTCATAGAAACAGTGACACCTATGTAGCAAATAGCACACCTAGTTGCTCAGGTAATGGTTTCTAATACCATTTTCCACTAAAGAGGACCAGGCCTCCTTGGAGAAATGGCTGAATCCAGGGCTGGCGCAGGAAAAGTACATGATGAGTTGGAAACATCTTCTGCCAGAAAGTAAGGAGGTAATCGAAGAATGATGTGGGTATGTCAGAAGAACATGGAAGTCAAATTGAAAGGGCTCCCCCTGGTGCAATCTGGGACATTTGAGCATCAAATTATATAATGATAGTAATGGGTTAAAACCCAATGCACAGCAATCCATGAGTCCACACTGGTTTAAATTAATGCAGAAGAGGAAGCTCCTTATCGTGGTAGAATGCCAACAGATCAATGTAGAAGGAGTAATGGGATTAGAAAAAAATCTCCATTCGGCAGTCCTTATAATGATAATGAATTCAGGTAAAACTCATTCATTAAAATTGTTTCCTATTAAAACATTCAAAAATATATTTGCATGCAATGATGAGCCCAGGCCTTATTCTGTGCTACTCAGATATATGGCACTGTCCGTCCCTGCCCTGAGTGGTCACAGGCTACGTTTTTTAAGTTTCTTTTCATCTGTTTTATGGGTCTGCATTCTTTCCCTGTGTCTTTGCTGTCAGTTAGTAGCTGTCACTTTTTGCTATGGCCCGTGTTCTGTCTGCAGGTGGTCCTGCTTGATCTTCTCATTGGCGGCTCCTACCTGTAATTTCCAATCTGTCATGGCTTAGGATACTATAGGAACAAGCTTGTTAGGGGCAGCACCACTGGCTCTGAGGGACTTGTGCATAAGGAAAGGACATGGGCTTTTGTGCATGGAAGTTGGGACAGTACTTTTGGCCTCTTGGAGACCTTTTGGCCCATTTCCTGGCTCCTAAGATATTTTGAAGAGGTAAGATCGCCTGAGGGTTGGATATAACTTGTGACTGCCTTTGGTTTGGGAGGGACATCCGGTTCCTTCTCCTAAAGCAGAGTTGCTTGACAGGTCAATGTGAGAATGCACATTGACCTGGAGCCCAGAGGTTGCCCACTGTTAATAGATTGGCCAAAGCCACCTGCAGAGTGAGTTGTCCATAGGCAGATACTTGGGAGGTGGCTCCAGGGCTGCCATCCGGGGGAACACCAGCCAGATTATCCTTTTAATGAAAATGAGCAAATGCTTGGCTGTTAGTGAGCTGAGTAATTGCCTCAGTTATCCATCCAGACCCAGACCCTTTTGCTCAAAGACATATGCAGTTTCTCTGCTTGCCAGTCCACACATTCCACAAGCCTCTTCACTTCCATGTTGTCTGGGCCATCGTGAACCCTGCAGTTGTGTCTGTCCTTCCTTCTCAGGGCCTGGGAGGAAGATATTTGTGGAGGCAGATCTCCAGGACAGCTGTCATCTATGGAGACCTCATTGCCAGTGACACCTCTGGGACTGGGAATGTGGGCAGGACAGATGGCCCTGGGCTCTGGGAAGCTGTCCCAAGATGTTTGGTCTACCACCCACAAATAGACATTCATCATCCTGAAGCTGGAAGTTTGGTTTCTGGACTCATTTTTATGTACTGTTTATGTTGGCCACTCTCCTCAAAATAACCTTGGCCAGCTGAGGAATGAGGGAAGTCATGCTGTGTCCACTTTGAGAGGGTAATTCCAAAGGGATGAGTTGGATGGTCAGGGACTTTTCTGATAGGGTCTGGCATGCCTCTGCTTGGCAGAGCTGGGATTTTATCTGGGCTGAGTGCTTTCTTGGGAGTGGTAGCAGGGGTATTCCAGGCTGGGAGAGGCCCCAGAAGCCAGTTGGCACCACGTAGAAGGCAGTTCCTTCCCGGGCGCGGCCACCGTGGGCCAAGTAGGGTCTGGGTATGTGGCCTAGGTATCAGAGCCCTCGGGGGCCTTCCTTTCTTCTTCTAGGCCCTGTTGCATGGATTTGGGAAGCTCCTGTTCTCCGTGTACCCCTCTATAACAGGCCGGGCACATTCAGCCCTCTCTCATAGGAAACACAGGTTGAGAAGTGGTGCTCTGGCCTCTCATGTCTGCCAAGAGAGTGAGACAGTATATGCAGGCATTTCCCCTCTCTCTTTTGGAGCCCAGTGTCCTCATCTGTCATTGAGGGGGCCAGATTAGAGACCCCCTGAGATTCCTTCCAGATAACATGACACATACAAAGCCACCTGCCTGGCAGTTCTCCTCAATAAAGGGTGTAAGCGTCTGTTCCCATATGTAGACCCCTAGGCATGGAGTTCACGCAAGGCAGGGGATCAATTGCACCCTTGCTGGCAACTTTTAAGATCTTCTTTTTGTCTTTGGGGTTATCCAGTTTCACTGTAGTAGGTCTAAGTGTGAGTTTCTTTTTTTCTATCCTACTTGGGATTCATTGGGCTTCCTGAATCTGAGGGTTGATACCTTTTACCAATTCTGGAGCAGCATCTGCCATTATCTATTTCCCCTCTCTCATTCTACTATCTTCAGGGAATCTGATGAGATATATAATAAATAAACGTTCTCAATCTATCTTCCATTATATTTTGCAGGGAAGAACTTATAACGGAAAGATTTACTTTTTGCTTACAGATTTGTAGGTTGGCTCTGGTGGCTCCACTCCATACTGAGGGTCAGGTTTGGGTCTGATCCACGTGTTGTCATTCCAGGACCCAGGCAGAAGGGACAGCAGTTACCTGCATGTGAGAGGCCAAGGAAAACCACAGGAGTACGTTTAACCTCAGTATACATCGTGTCCACTCACATTCCATTTGCCAAAGAAAATCACACGGCTAAGCCCAAAACAGTAGGTGGGAAGTCTCATTCACTCATGGAGGGGACTAAGGAAAGGTGATTATTTGCTGAGCAATAATGCACTGTCCTGCAGTCTGTCCACCTAGTCACAAATATTCACCTTAAGCAAAACACACGTCCTCTCTCCCCAAGACTGTACAACATTCTATCCAGTGATAGAATCAGGCTTAGAATCTTGTAATCTCCAACAGTTCTCTTGGCCCAGAGGCCTGTGAACTAAAGAGACAAGTATTTGCTCCCCATCCCCACCCCCTTCCCCGGCAAAAATAAAAACTACACAATATGCAATTGAATAATGGGGACAAAGTAACTACAATTATTATTCCCATTGAATCGAGGAAGAATGGGAGGAGCAAAGCAGTGGTCCACGGTAGATTCCTCCTTCTGGGAAAATACGGTGAGATCCTCTTCTGCTGAGGGTAGACAATATTCCTTGATTATTCCTTGAATATTCCTGGATTCCCTGATTCTTGGAGTAGCACCCACATCCATTGTTCTCTGTGGCTCCTGGTTTCACCCCTTGGGAGTTTCTCCCTCTTCCGTTGTCCTCCTTGCCTCTCTCCAAAGAAAGTGTTAAAAAATACGACTTCCTTCACTG
Organism: Leucopleurus acutus; assembly: GCF_964270905.1. Lineage (NCBI taxonomy): Eukaryota > Metazoa > Chordata > Mammalia > Artiodactyla > Delphinidae > Leucopleurus > Leucopleurus acutus. Next base: position 63,708,953 of record NC_139145.1, on the reverse strand, counting down.
GCTGAGAAACTGTCTCAGCCTCCTCCCCTGTCTGTGGAAAGTTGCGGGGGCCACGGGCTTTTTTAATGGCAATATTTCTGGTAATATAATACTCTCAAAATCATGTTTAAAAATGTATTTGACTTTTAGTTTTATTACATACCTCTAAAAATGTTTTTGAGTTCCAACTCCATGTGCCACAAGCCAGTCTCACAATTCTTTTGAGCCCTGCCCCTCCCCCTCTCCTTCCCTTTCCCTCTCCCTCTCTTTCTCTCTCACTTTAATTATAGGTATTCTGAGTTAATCAGGCTTCCATGAGAGGAAAGCCTGACTTTGTCCTTGATCTACCGGGTATGATCTTAATCCCTTCAGATGTGAACAAATGCTGTGTGATGGCCACATCTGTGGTTTGATCTCTGTTCTGAGACAGTGTCTTAAAGGCTGTGCCCTTGATTTGGTCTTTGACCTAAGACTGAGTCTTATGGCTACACCCTCAACTTGGTGGGAAAACATTTCCATTTTGCAGCTTTGCAAGTCCAGGGACTGTAGAACCCCCTCCATTCTGCTTGCAAACTGGTCAGTTCTTCCCTGAGCTCATTTCTCTCTTGTGGCACCTTATAAAATGCAGCTAGTAACATCTGACTCGCCCAAGGAATCATCTTTTCTGACTCTTCTTCACTGGAAGCCATAAATATATCAGGTGTATGTCCGGCTTTCCAGGTCTCATGGGCAGCACTTTTACCACCAACCCAAGTGCCATTTCTCTAGCCCTGTTTAGGTTTCCTTACCACTTGCTGCCCAGTCCCAAAGCCAGTGACACATATTTTAGGTTGTGATAGCAGCCCACTTCTAGGTACCAACTTCTGTGTTAGTTCTAGCAGCAATAGTACTTTCTAATAACCTCAGGGCTTACAGCAAAAAAAAAAAAAAAAGCAACAACAAAAGAACTTACTTTTTACTCAGGGATCTGCAGGGCGTCTGTTCTGCTCCAGGCTGTGGGTCAGGCTCAGGTCCACTGGACCGTGGATATTCTGGGCTCCAGGCTGAAGTGCCAACCGCTGTGTAGGACATGCTCCTCTCACGGTGCGTCACGGAGTGTGAGCAATAGCTGCGTTTTACACGTTTCTTTCATTTTCTCCCCCATCGCATTCTATCTTTGTGCCAGTTTCCAAGTTGTTTCTTTAGATCTTTTCCAGCTAATTTATTCTCACGTCAGCTCTCTTTAACCGTTCGTTGGGCTTCTGATTTCATTTTTCATTTCTGGAAATTCTAGTTGATTCTTTTTCAGGTATGCCTGGTCAGTCTTGAAATGTTCTTTTCCCGTTATGTTTAAGCTTACAGGTCTTAATTTATGTTTTGTACCTGCAAATTTGATATCTGGTCCTTGGGGCCCAATTTTCCCACCGTTGTTCTTGCTGACTCTCACTCCTGGTGCCTTCTCTCCTTGGGTATTTGGTAATTTTTCATGGTGAGTTTATAGCTAACCGATTGTAATCTGCAAAATTCTTAGGGGGCTGGGGGTGAGCGTGCATCCCTTCAGAGAGGTTTTGTGAAGGCTTCTTCCTGGTGCCCAGGGATGCTACCTCTCTGAAATCACTTTAAATCAATGTCTCTTCCTGGAGTTTCCCAGACTGAGAAGGTGTTGTAAATTCATACCCAAACCTGAGTGAAGGCAGGCTTGGGCTGTGATCTCCTATGAGATGTTTCTGGGGTATTTCTCATTCAGAGCCAAGGCTGGAGATGGCCATATTTCCTTTTCCAGTGACTGGATTGGAGGAGGTATATCTCTTAGAGAGCCCTGGATCCAGGCAGAGATCTCAGTTCAGACCTCCCTCTTTTGTGGGCCAAAGGCTTTATCTGCTTCTGGGATTGGCAGATGTCCCGGGGGCAGCCCATGGCTTTAGTGTTCACATGGCCTTGACCTCCTTCTAGCACTGCTGGTTTCCCACATCTGCTCCCTTCCTCTCTTCCTTCCCTCTTTGCTTCCTTTGCTTAGCCTTTACATTTAAATTTATGTGTATCATGTCTTATCCAACATTTCTGGATGTTTATGGTGGGAAGGTGGCCTGGCACCCCTCCGTAGGACACTTGCTCCCGGGGTGCACAGTGGGCCCTGTTTCTCAAGAAGCCTCAGGGGGCACAGCCCTGGACTCAGCCCAGGGGCCATCCAGAGGAAGGAAAAGACTCACTTTCCCTTTATGAAGTTCTTGTCCGAGGACAGGGTGGACAGACACAAGGAGGTGGAAGAGGACTAATGACCATGCATTTATTGAGCACCTACTGTGTGCAAGATCCTGTGTTGGCGCCTCTCCAATACACTCATATCATCTTATTTAATCCTCATGACAACCTTTTGAAAGGCTCAGAAATGGCAAGTGACGTACCCAAGGTCACACATGTAGTAGGTGGCCAGGCTGAGAAGCCAGATCCACCCCCTTTTCACTGTCCTGTGCTTCTTTAGCAAACAAGGCACAGGTGGGCCTGGCTGTCAGGGACGGGCTGCAGAGGAAGCAGTGTGACCCTTCAGGTACCACTGTGCAGCTGGGTCTGAGTGCGTGTGTACAGGCTGACATTGGACACCGATGGAGGGGGGGCTTTGAGGGGGCCTTTCCCCCTCTTCCCTTTTCGTGATGGTTGTAGAAATTCAAAAGGAACCAACAAGTCAACTTCTTAAATGAGGTGAGGGGATGCCGTGTACTGTCCGTGGGGGCAGACGGCTGTGGGCTGGCAGGGCTGCCAAAGCACTGTCTGCTTTAAAGTCGACATCTGGAGCCGCTGGTGACTTGAGTGTGGATGCTTCAGAGGCGCGTGTTGACGGGGCTTGGCCATGTGGTGCAACCTCTGCAGAAGTCCTAGTTGCCGCGTTGTAGAGTTGCTCCCCAAACATTCGCCAGGCAGGACTCGTCGGGCCCAGGATCCTCAGATGTTTTATTATTTTTTTAAATCAGGATTCATTCCCAAGGATCACAGCAGCTTTAACACACAAGTCTGGACTTAGATCTTCTCCCCCAACCCAGTAGTGTCTGCTTACACCTTTGCCACCGAGAAAGTCTCAGTTCAGCTCTCCTCCCTGGCACTGCGCCAGCCCCATGAAGTCGCTTCCTCTGCATCAGGAGGTCCCTGTCACTGAGAGGTAAGGCTCCAGCAGATGCTGGTGGCAGAGCAGAAGGAAGCTACCCCTCAGGGAATACAGGGCCCTGTGTGCCGTGTTCACTTTGGCTTTCCCGGGCCCGCAGGGACAGGGTGCTCAGCGTAGGCAGGCGGGTAGCCTGGGGGTGCTCAGCTGCTGCACGCAGTACCCTGAGCTGGCTTTAGGTTCGCAAAGGCTTCCTAGGCACAGCAGCTTGGAAGCTGGGGCCTCTGGACGGAGTTCTGCGATGGGACGGGAAACACCAGGACAGGGCGGGAAGCAGAGTGGTTCAGAAAATAGGCTCTGGTGTCAGACCTGGATTCAAGTCCTGGCTCTGTCACTTGCTGTGTGACCTTGGGCAAGTTCCTTAACTTCTCAAAGCCTCAGCGGCCAGCCCTGGCCCCCACCTTGAGAATGAGGGTAATGGTAGCGTTCCCCTCTGTGTTGCCGCTGCTGCTGCAGCGCCTTTGGCACAGGGCCTGACCCGTGCTAAGCCATCGGTAAATGTTCCCTGTTGTCGGTGTCACCATTGTAGATGTTGCAGGACCCTGGAGTCTGAGGCTCTGACTTCCGTTGGCTCTGGTCTGAGGGGTAAGAGGAAAGCCCAGACCACAGAGCCCAATAATTCAGAGCACCAGTGTAGAAAGTGAGTGGCAGTATTGGCGAGGCGGCAGCCCCCAGCTCCGGGAGGAGGGCGTCTGAAAGGCCGAGTGGGGTCAGCAGGGGGTTGAAGGGGGAGGGTCCCTCCCCGTAGTTTCTCCAAGGAGCCTGGCAGGTGAGGCCTCGGCTCCCCTCTCAGATGCGGCTGGTCTACCCCGCCTGACTCCCTGAGTCCTCCTGGGACGCCAGGAGACGAGGGCCTTTTCTAGGTGAAGGCTGCAGAGGAGCCTGGGTTGCCGGGGAGAAAAGCAGGCAGTCTAGGACCCCAGAGAGAATTAGGAGAAAGCCACCAAACCTGACGATTGGAGAAGGGTAGATACTTACCCACTAGGCTGCACTGTGCCTGTGACTGTGGTCGTGTCAGGGCCCGCGGGCTCAGCCAGATGCAGAAGTAGGCATCAAACCGGGGTTCGTGGGCTCCAGAGCTCCGTTCTCAACCTGCTGGCTGTGTACATCGTGTGGGAGCTGCTGTGTATAGCTGGTGCAGGGGTGCTCAGAGCCCACTCCCCGGGCCCTCTGTGACTCTGCATCCACCCCTAGTTCACCCCCTGCTAGGACTTCACAGGCTCGAAAACTTATCAAAAACCAAGTGGCTGGAGACCACATTTGCAGCTTTATTAGGTGATGCCATGAAAGATTTGAGTGGGGCATGGCAGCCAGGTGGGAAGTAGTGGAGGGCCCAGGTCCTACTTCCCACAAGGGCCAAGGGCATGCCTGACCCTGGAGACAGCCCAGGCACAGGAGAGGGTCCTTGTGCCCCCTGGGCCGGCGGAGGCCCTCAAATTCATGTTCATCAGGTGACACTGGGAGAAAGAGCACTTTGTAGGGAAAGATGTGTGTCATCTACTGGATTTCTTTCCCTCGGTGACACATGGATTCTGCTAACCCTTTTCTGATGGCGAGTCCATCTTTCCCTGTTCTTTGTGGTGTGAGGACCACTTATGCCCCAGGGGTCCCTGAAGACACTGCTGTAGATAGAGTAACACCCCCCAACGAGGTCCAATCCTCATCCCCTTTACGTGGCACAGGAGACTTTGCAGATGGGATTAAGTTAAAGATTTTGAGATGGGGAGGTTATCTTGGATTATACGGTTGGGTCAATGTAATAATCATAAGGGCCCTATAAGTGAGAGAGGAAGGCAGGAGTGTCAGAGTCAGAAAAGGACATGTGATGACAGAAGCAGAGATCGCAGAGAGTCAGAGAGAAGTCAGAAGGTGCTACACAGCCGGCTTTGCAGGTGAAAGAAGGGGCGCGAGCCAGAGACTGTAGGCGGCCTCTAGATGCTGGAAAAGGCAAAGAAACAGATTCTCCCTTCAAGCCCAGAAGGAACACAGCCTGGTGACACCTTGATTTTTAGTGCAGTAGACCTATTGTGGACTTCTGACCTATAGAACTGTAGGATAACTTGTGTTGTTTTAAGCCACTAAGTTCTAGATAATTCATGACAGCAGCAGTGAGAAACTAATACACACACTAAGACTTGAGCTTGGGCTGAATGAGATGATGAGCAGAGGGCCTGTCCTAGATCTGCTCCAGAGCTTCTATCTGAAGTGGCCCCCAGCCGCTGTTCTGCACCAGTTCTTCTGCATGGGTTTCCTGTTCCTCCCTTGCTACTACCCGACACTCCACTGGTGTGTCTCTGTGAGCATCCTCTATCTTCTCACTGTTCATTTCCTTCAGAGTTGCATCCAACAGCAGATGAGGAGCAAACAGAAAGAATATCAGGCCACTGAGGGAAGATCAGTCTCACTGATGTGGAATGGAGCCCCTTTTTCCACATGAGTCACAACTGTGAGCTTTGCGACAACCGTTTCTCCATCCGGCTGCATTTCTTCCACAATCTCTGGCTTTATAGCAGTGTTCCCTAGGGCAGAGCTCCCAGAAGGCTGAGTGCCAGCCAAAAGATGGGTTCCGGGTGCTTTCAGCGAACACAGGAGCACTCACTCCACTTTCTTGCATGTATAGAAAGCCAGCACAGCAGTAGAATCTGTGAGCTTTTGCAGAAATACCTTTGGCTTTGGCGTACTCAGAGAGCAAGCGCTAAACCAACATCTTCACCACGGCTTAAAGAAGACAGCGTGCGGTTGGCAACTGGCTTTGTTAGAGGAACCATCAGGCTGTGTTGATGGACAGGGGGTGGGATGCGGGGGTGCATCAACTTTGGCGTTTTGCTTTTTCCTAAGGCCTCCGGAATCTTCCATGAATAGGCCAGCCTTTGCTCCTGGTGGGCCCCTTCCTAGAACCTGATTGACCTACACATTTCTGGACCTTTTAGCAACTTGGAAAAGCAATTCAGCTCTTTATCCAAAGAGGAATTTAGCACAGACAATTACCATGGGATTTGGGCGTTTCAAGGCTGTTATAAAGGAGGGTGAGGCAAAGACAGAAAGGCAGACAGACCAAGACAGTGACGCTTACCTCCCCAGCACTGATGCAAAGCTGGTAACTGGGTCTTGAGTGGTCCCTCTGCACTGGGGCCTCAGTTTCCCCACCTGCTATCCAGGTGTTCCCCGTGGATCCAGCCACTTACTTCTGCCTTGTACCACTGGTTGATTCTAAACCTGAGCATCGCCACAGGCCTATGTTTTACATGACTTTACACTGAGGAGGTTTTGCTCCATTCAGAAACAAGGAGAAACTATTTCGTGAATGATTCCAAGAAATTCTCCTAGAAGGTAAGAATTCCGCAAAGGTGGTTAGCAGACAGTCCGCAGAATTTGCAAAGAGATATCAATTTTCCAGGTATTTCCAGACTAGGATGTGGCGGAGAGATGCCAGCTCTTTGAGGGGGATGCCAGGCAGCCTTGACTCCTATCTGCAATCCCTCCCCACCCCTCCCTCCCTGAGCGCACAGCCAGAGGACTTCTGTCGGCCTGGCCTCCACGGCTGGGAGGCTGCAGGGCCTGGCCTCTCGGAACCATGTTTAGTTAACTGCCCGTGGAGTAGGGGTTTGATTTTCTGCAGCAGATAGTAAACTGGCCCCCCACACTAGACTGACTCCCTTAAGCACTGAAAACATTATAATACCACCACTACCCTCCACCATCGACAGCTCAAACTAAGAAACAGAATTGAACCATGGCGCCGAAATGAAAATGATATCTTTGTAGAGTTGCTAATTACAAAATTCCGGCTAAGTTTCTCGACTTCTCACTGAGTGAAGGGTCTGCTTGGCTCTCAAGCCTAGGATGTTTTGTAGTGAAGAGTTCATGGTCGTGGGCTTAGGAGTCTGAAAGACCTGAGACTTAAACGCAGTTCTGTCTCTTTCTCCCATGGGACTTTGGGTACGTCGATTAACCTTCTCACTTCCCTCGTTCTCCAGAAGGGGAGACTGGTGTCTTCCTCTCAGAGTTTTTAGGCTCTAAGCTACCATTTATGGAGTGCTTGCACCATGGCATTTAATGTTCACAGCAACCTCATGGTGGGTGGGTGTGTGTTTGGGGCAGGGGGTATCACTGTTCCTATTTTAGAGATTAGTTACAGACTCAGAGAAGCGAAGTGACCCACCCAAGGTTACAGCTAATAAGTGGCACAGCCGAGACTCGAACCCAGGAATTGACTCAAATGTCTGCTTTCTTAACCACCGAGCTAATGCCCACCACATGCCCAGGAGGCCTTGCACACATGCAAATGCTCATGCAAATGAGTGAACAGAGAGAGAGCTGTGCACATGTCTGCAAACCTGACCCAAGATGTGTCCTGTCTCAGGCGTGAAACCTTCGTTCCCGTGACCTTGGCGTGATGGCAGGCAGGCAGACGGCATCCTTGGGGGTTGTTCCAGGGCGAGGCTGGGCAGGAGAAGGCCTTCTGGGATGCCCACGCTCTCTCGTCCTGTTCCTCCTGGGTGGGCATCTCTGGAGTCTGAGGCTGGATCCTGGATCCTGGAGGCAGGCACAGGGGTGCTTAGATTTAAGGGGTAAGTTCAAAGCAGAAAGGAAGCCCTCTTAAAAATGAAGGGCAGCATGAGTGTCGGGGCCAAAGGAGGATGGTTGAGAATTCCTAGTAAAACTTTACAGCTTCCGCATTTCCCCTCCTCTAAATCTTCCCATGAAAACCGTGCGTCTGGGGGTCCGTCTTGGCTGGGTGAGGGCAGGAGCCACCCATTAGCCCAGCCGGGGAGGGCTTTCCGGCATCACCAGTGCCCGCCCATGGTCTGGTGGACAGCGGCCTGCTAATTGGGGGCCATGCTCCAGTCCCAGGGGTGAGGAGAAGCAGCCACAGATGCCTGCAGTAGCTGCGTGGCACCCATGCTACCCTCCAGCCCTGCTGGACCGCCTTTGCGCAGAGGAAGCTCAGCTGTTGTCCCTTTCATGCGTATTGACTTAGTGGAGTGCGAACATGTTAAAAGTTCACTTTCTCCTTTATAGGAATCTATAAAAAGCCTCTTAAACCAGAGTCCTAGGTCTTCAGCGGGACACATGTAGGCTCGGGCCCTGGGGAGGGCATGGTCCATCCCTCGGCCTCCAGCACGGGGCTGTGATCCCATTTAGGATGTTGCTTCAGCTCAAAGCCTAGAAGCCCTGGTTTAGCTGGCATGACTGCAGTGGACACACGCCAGCAGGCAGAGGGTCCCAATGCAGGGGCTGCCTGAGGCCCGCAGGCTGCTTGAACCCAGTGCCTGGCGTTCATTTGTTCAGTGAACCATAGACAAGTGAATGAAGGTGCTGGGGCTCACTCCAGGGGCCTGGCCGCCGTCACCCCCGTCCTGTCCCCGTGCCTTGGTGTGCGCCACAGCTAGGGCTTGGGGCAGGAACACCTCCTGCTCAGAGGTGCGTACACCGGGGTGTCCACCTGACACCTGGTGTCCCTTTTAACCCTGCTGACCTGACCCTGCAGAAGGCCACGCTCCCTGAAGGGGGTTGGCAGCACAGCTAGGGCCTTCATCCGTGGGCTGCCCCCATGGTACCTGGCCCCGGGTGGGCCCAGTGAGCAGGTCCCTCTAGGAACTAGGGTGGCTGATGGGGCCAGGGCAGCCCCACTGGCCGGGAGGGGCCTTCACAAACAAGTCTGAGCTTTCCTGAGAGGAAGAAAAGTTCAAAGCTAAGTGAAAGGCAGGAAGAGAACTGGCACCTTTTGGAAAGAGCAAGCATCCCTCGGGGTGCAGCTGTAGTCAAAGCACAGGAGAAGGTGCGACTGAGATCTGCACCTGCGGGGAGGCTGGCTTTGAAGTTGGAGCTGGTGTTGCCACTACGCCTTGCTTGAGTTCCTGAGTCCATTTTGTCTTGAGTAAAATGGAGATATGTCACCAACCGTAGAGGATTTAGACGGTGGGGTTAAATGTGATAATGAGTGTGAGGTATGCAGCCCAGTGCCTGGAACCTAGAAACCGTCAGTGCGTGGATATTACTGTTTCCACCCTGACGATCAGTCACTGTCCTTGTCATTATTGGTAACATAGAGGCATTTGCTGGTGGAAATGCCCTGGCCGTGGTTTTCGCCCCATACACTAAATTAAATGGTATGAAAACCTTGGGGAGTTGCTCAGAAGGGCTCCAGGGACTGATGTTCTAGAACAGAGCTGCCCAATGTTGTGGCTGCTGAGTACTTACAATGTGACCGTGAAAATGAGGAACTGAATGCCTAATTTTATTTAGTCTTCATTAATTTAAATTTAAATAGCCACATGTAGCTAATGGCTACTGTATTGGACAGCACAGTTCTAGAAGGTTCCCTCCAAACTGGGCATTGCCCAGCTCCTCTCTGAGCTGTGATAGCACAGGGTGGGGAAGGGCTCGCCGATGACTCCAGCCTCTCAGCCACATACAATCGATGTTGGGTTAGAATGGACCATGGTATTGATAACCACCCAGCCGGGTTCCCTTGAACTTGGCTCCCGTGGAGATGAGCTACTGTCAAACATTGACCATAGCCAGAATTTGGATTCTAGCCATGACAGGTACATAGCTTCTAACCTTTATGGGAATCAGAGCAATAGCAAGAAGTAGATCACTTTGATTATGCATTTGTCCCTGACACTGTGCTGCCAACTCTGTTTTAACAGATGAGACCACGCCCACAAGAGGTGGGGTGACTCGTCAGCGCTTCGTCCCCTAGCAGTTCCTCAGACCACAAAGATAAAGGACCAGCCAGGTTTTGTACTAACGGGACACCAAAGTACAGGGGCTCAAGGCCATGGGCTGCAGAGCAGTGCTTTCCCGGCCAGGACAAAGTGTGGCTTCCCATCGCACAGCTGTAGGGATGGAGGGTCGGAGGGGTCAGGGGACCACAGGGCGGTGGTCAGCTGCTGAAGACAGGACGGTGCTCAGGGCCGCTGTCTCTGATCCCACTTCTCTTACCACCCAAGTCCTCCCTGCCCTGCTTCGACTGCCTGCGGCCACTCTCGGAGCCCACACACCCCAGGAATGGACAGGCCCCATCATGGGGGCACCTCCGTGTGAACTGGAGGGTGGGCGGGGCCCGGAGTGGGGCGGTCCTGCCACGGCAGGGCGGGGTGTATCGGTGGGGGGCTGACAGCTGACAGCCTTAATGGGCACATTTTCCCCTCGCAGCCGTGAGCGCTGCCAGCCACTTCCTCACACACCGTGCGCTGGATGAGCTCATGTCTGGGCTGCGGGCGGTGCCGGGCGGCCGAGCTCGGCTGCAGGGAGGCCCGGCAGCCGCGAAGCCCGAGCGGCTGGGGCGGAGGAGTCGTGAAGCGGAACGTTGTAATGAGCGACGCCGGCTGGATTTATGGGGCTGCGCACGTGCGCCTGGCCTTCCTGCGAGGGCCTCGCCTGGGGAAAAAAAGCAAGTCCTGGCCCAGGAACGGCACGACTTGGTCTTAACTAGGGCCCACTAATTACTGGAAGGCCCCGGCCGGGTCCCCAGCCTGCGGAGGAGCAGAGCTCGGTGCTGCTTCCTGTGTCAGTTCAGGCTTCGCCAGAGCCCTGGATCTCTACCTGGGAGGCCCAGGAGGGCGTCCAAGGCCGGCGTCTCCCTGGCTCTGTGGCATCGTGTAAGGCACTGATCCCCTCCTCCCTTTTCCTCACCTGTGAAATGGGATAATTTACCTTCTGCGGCCACTGGGAGGCAGTGTACTAGAATGAGCAAGGGTTGACTTCAGAGTGACTCATTCCTGGTTTTGAATCCCGTTCTGCCAGGTTCATGCTCTGTGGCCTGGCCAGGTCACTTCACCTCTCTGATCCAATCTCTCTCACCTAGAGAGGGGATAATCATGTTCATTTTCAGGGTCATTAGGAAGGGTTGATAGAGAATGCATGCAGGCTTCTTGGTGTTCCTAGCATTCACACCGCTGCCACTTCTCAACGCGTGGTCGCGTCTCTGGCTGTGTTGGTACTGTGGTTTTCCACCCGAGTGTGGAGGTGGCAGACAGGGTCTCGAAGCTTCTACATCACTGGGATTCTGCCCTGTGCTGTGGTGGTCTGGGCAGCACAGGGTCGGACACACATCCCGTCCGGGGCATGGTGGAGACTCACCAGGGCCAACGTGTGCTATGTGCTTGTGATCACAGCCTCTCTCTCCCTGTGGCAGAGCCAGAAGCTAGGCCTTGGACTGAGCTGGCAGCAGGACCTGGTCCTCCTGTTACGGGGCTGGGGCTGCGAGAAGCTTCCTGACTCAGACTTGTATGTCAGGTCACCAGGAAATGCTGCCAGTGGCCCATCAAGGACACCTGCCCTGGGGTTAATACCCTGGTCTGTAAAATGTGTGCCCCCAGCCTCACTGGTACACAGGCAAGGGCTCTGGGCTGCCATAATTCAGAGGTTTCTCCTGCACACATTTCCCACTATTTTCCCTGTTTATTGATACTGTGGATTTAGCATCTAGCCGGAAAGGTTCCATGTCCACACCCTTTTCAAATCAAGAGCCAGGGGAAGCAGAAGCACCAGATGCCATGAGATCCAGGCTGTGGTTAGCAGTGCGGCAAGCTGGTGCCAAGCTGAGGCCTAGTGCCAACATCAGCCTTCGCTCTGAAGCCTCTCTGTACCCAGACGAAGCCAGAGAGCCAGCGGGGTGTTACCCCTGGCTGACTTCTACAGAACCAGAGTGTCAGGAATGGCCCCGTTCGCCCCGTTCTTCCCACTGCCTCCTCTGAGTCAGGCGCTCTCCCTGATGACTGGCCTTCGAGGTCCCAGCAGGCTCGGCTTGACCAGTGATTCATGCAGCCCTGAGAGAGAGCCCCTCTTCTGCCCCAGACCCTCTGGCCGAGGCACCGAGGGTGCTGCAGGGTGCAGGGGCTCTGGTCCCTGGCCTCGTGGAGGGTGGGGTCTTCTCTACTTTCTCACCGCTGTACATCCAGAGCTTAGCACAGTGCTTGGCCCAGAGGCTCAGGGGATGTGTGAGAATGAACGGCGCTTGCTGTCTGATGGGGAGACAGCCACGTCAGCCCATGAGAGCTGTCCAGTAGGTACAGTGCTGTGACTGGTGGGTGTGCAGGCTACCCTGAGGGAAGATACCTGGCTGGACAGCGGGGTCAGGGAGGAAGGGAGGTCTAAGAACAGAGACCTGAAGGATTGAGCAGGATTACAAAAAGGTGGCAGTAGCGTGTTCCAGGCTGAGGAACTGACACATGCAAAATCTTGAAAGCAAGATAGGAGTGGCCTGAAACAGAGTCGGCACAGATGGGAAGGGGAGGCTGGAGAGGAAGACCAGCCTTCCTCGATTCCCAGGCCTTTGTAGACTTTGAAGGCAGCTTCTAAACTTCCATGGGTCCCGTTTCCTTATCCCTTTTATAAATGGAGACACTGACCATCACCCCGGGCACCGTGAGGATTGAACCAGCAGTGTGCATGCAGGTCTTGCATGCTAGAAAGGGCTGAGTGGGGTGTGGTGATGGTTTCAGGGCGCTGTCCTCTGAGAAGCCCTAGGGGTGGCTGGGGACACATAAGGCAGTGGAGGGTTCAGGTGAGGGCCCCTGGGAAGCGAGGTCCCCTGGATGTCATCTCAATGAATGCTGTCAGCATCCTCCCAGGTGTTTGGATTTGCCCATAATTAAATCCTGCAGGGGCCGTCAGTGGCCGTTGACAAGCATATCATAAGTACTTGGCTAAGTCAAAGTTCCCCGAAGTTGGCGCCCCCCTTGCCCAAGGTGACATTTCCCTCCAGAGGATGTGTAGCAGCGCCAAGTGAGTGCGTTCTCTCCTGGGGCTCGGAGGCCGCCTCAAGGTGGGAATCCGTAGCCAGGACCTGCGGGGACCCTAATAAGGAGCTGCCAGGGTTCAATTACGCGCCCAGCCCAGCTCTGCACTGTTTGACTGACAGCTCATTACCCTGCTGCCATTTTGGGGCAGTGGAATTTAATCTCCCAGATGGGAAGCAAATCAATTTGCCCATCGGCCGCAGCTGAGCCTACTTGAACTCAACTCTAATTTATTCTCCTAAGCTTAGGAAGCTTTGTCGTTTCAAGGTACAGAAATATCAGGTTTCCCAGCCAGACTGGGCATGGGGTACATAGGTGGATGTGTCGAGAAGGTCGAGCCTGGGGACCCACCTGGACCAGCTATGGTGGTGGCCTGCCCAAGAGCTCAGGCCTGGAAGGGACTCCTGCCAGCAAGGCACGCATGACCTGCTTACACGCGTTCTAGGGCCGTGTTCCTCTGTGTTGAGGTTGTACGTAGCTCTGGTTCCTGGGCTTTGGACACAAGAAGCTTTGCGGGGTATCATTCTGGGACTGTGAGCTTTCTACCCTCCCTGCAGTGTCGTCATACACCCACAGCCCAGACAGTGACCTTTAGCTTGTAACACCGGGACAGATTTCAGGACCATCTGTGGCCTCTTCCCCGGTGATTACGTTACCTGCGGCGTGCGCTCCAGGGCACATGACGGCGCCCCCTCTGCTGTGGGCGCGGGACCCCAGCGGGCTCTGGAGGGCAGTGTGGGTGCCCCCACTAAGCACGCTAAGGGAGTGTTAGCGGAAGCTGCACATTCACAGGGCGAAACAGGCCAGGGAGGGCGTCTCTGAGCAGAAACTTTAGCTGTTTTACAGAAAACTGAGTCCTGGCTGATTCTGTTCAAGCTGGATGTCTCTCTGCACGTCCCTCGATTCTCCCTCTGCTGGCCCAGGGGGTCTGGAGTCTCCCTCCTTAGGTGAATGAGAGCGTGTGTGTGTGCGTGAGCGTGGGTGTGTGTGTGCACGTGTGAGCGTGAGTACGGGTGTGTGCGTGGATGTGGGCAGGTTTGGCGGGAGAATGGGAGGGAGGGGCAAGTGCCGTCTGTGGAGAGAGTACTTCTGAGGCTCTTTCTCCGAGTTTGACAAAGGAGCCCCTGGCTGGGTTGGCTTTTAGGGGTCAGGGAAAGGCCAGTCTATTTACACACCTTTGCTGAGGAGTATGGAGGGGCGGTGATGGGGGCCGGGATTAATGAGCAGTTTTATTGCCTTGCCTGTCAGGAGGGTCATGCGATATTATTTTGATATTGGGGCCCCCAGAAGCAAACACAACGGGCCAGGTTATAAATGGAAGAAAAGCCAAAGAAAAGGTGGCCTCACCCCTTGCCATTGAGCGTTTCCCTTTCTTCTCGGCCAGGGTTGGGCCCCAGACACTCCTCCCGCCCCCAGTGCCTTCGGGTGGATCGCTTCAAGGCGGCACCAAGGCCAGCTCCCAAGATAACACTGGCCAGTGGCGCCTGGCCGTGAAAATTAAACATCGCATTTGCTAATGAATAAATGGGCCACGCCATCCCCCAGCCACCATGGCCCCTGATGAGAGCTGGGCCAATCAGGGTGATTGACGATGCAGCCTGAGTGACACATAAGGAAACAAGGGGATTACCTGCCCTCTGAATTGACTGGCCCAGGCTTCCACCTTCCCCGGAAAGGCAAGACCTAAGAACAGGCCAGCCCAGCTGTGGGACCTCAGGATTTCCAGGGGTTGGTGATGGGATGAGAGAGGGAAATTACTGCCCATCTCTTGTTTCCTCCCCTTCCCCTCCTCCCTCCCCTCCCCTTCCCCTCCTCCCTCCCCTCCCCTTCCTCTCCTCCCTCCCCTCCCCTTCCCCTCCTCCCTCCCCTCCCCTCCCCTCCCCTTCCCCTCCTCCCTCCCCTCCCCTCCCCTTTCCCCTCCCCTCCCCTTCCCCCTCCCCTTCCCCTTCCCCTTCCCCTTTTCTCTTCTCTTTTCTTGCTTCTTGCCTCCTTTTCTCTGTCAGGGCTAACTGTAGCTGTGACCAAACACAGCCACCTGACCCTGAATGGGAAGGAGGAATTCTGCCAGATAAACACATCCACAGATGGACAGCTCCACATGCCAGGGGCAGGGCTGGGGGTAGAGCCAGGGCTGACATGGCTGCCTGGCTGCACGTGGAGTGCAGCCCTGGGCTTCCCAGCACAGGGACACAGCGAGCTTCCCCGGCCGGGCCCGAGATGCCTGTGTACCATCCCGCTACTTGTCACCTATCACCTTGCTCTCTTGGCCTAGAAGATTCCAACCTTTCCCACAAAGTCTGGCTCTAGGTTACCTGCTCCAAGAAAGCCTCCCTGAGCACTCTCAGAGTGCCCATGGGTGCAGCTCCCCTGCCAATATAGCAGCTGAGTCTGTGGTTCACCCACTCTGCTGGACAGAAGCAGTGTCTCACCTGCTTTTGCAAGAGGCCCTAATCTGAGGCTTCATTCATAGTCAGCACCCAATAAGTCTTTTCTCGGCCACTGGATTGCTTTAAGTACACGTCTCTATCCGCCTATCATCCAACAGGTGCTGTGTATGCCCCCAGGGCCGGCTGCACAGGACGTATCAGTGAATAGGCAAGAAGCCCTGCCTCACTGGAGCAGAATTTGTGGGTACATAACAAAGGAGAGGTCAGTCCCAGGGGAGCTCTACTTGTAGAGTCAGACAGCTGGGTTCAAACCCCATTCCACCACTGATAGCTGTGTGACCTTTCTAATCTGTAACATAGGGATAGTATGGTTAACCTCATAGGGTTGTCATGAGAAGTAGATGAAATGATGGATGTAGAGGACCCGTGTACACGTACGCATGTGCCTGTGTGCACACAGACGCCGCGCGCACACACACACACAGTAGTTATTATTGTCCGTGTGGTCCCAGTTGGAGCCATGGCGCTGTGTTAGATCTCAGATGTCATTTAAGGGAGCTCATGAGGCACGCTGACGAAATCGTCTGGACTTTTCAGGGCAGAGCCCAGCTGCTGAGGGCAAAGTTTGATCCTCAGAAATAAGCGGGAGGGCGTGTTTCTGCTGCTGCCACCATCCCAGGCTGCATCCCAGGCTGTGCAGCCCCGGAGGAGGGGCTCCGCTCCACAGCCCTCACTGCAAGCCTGCCTCTGACACAGCTCAAGGCAAAGGGGAGGGCGGGACAGCCGTTACCTCTCCAGAACCTGCAGTTTTCCCCCTTCACAGAATAATTTCACTTCTGGTAAATTTTACTAACTGCAAACTTGTCTTCATTTGAGGTATGTGTATATTTCAACTGGTTCCTTGTAGTTATACCTTTTTTTAAAAAAAAAAAAAAAAGTAATGAACTGTTTTCTTTCTTCCCTGAAAACATGAGGCTGACATCAGAGAACAATTTTTGATCCCAGTTTTAAAAACAGACTGGGTGGTTTAGAGATGGTGGGGCTCCCAGGCTGGGGGTTGGCTCTCTTTCCCTCAGTTTCATTGGAAACAATTTCTTCAGTGAGCCCACAGCTCAGGGGCACAGCGCACTCTGGATTATTGAAAGTTTAGAAACATTTAGCTGATTATGGTAAATAATTCACGCAAATCCTGACAAACGCAATCTATTCTTTCGTGCAAGCTCAAGGAAGAGCAGAAACCTGCTGCCCTTTCCTCTCTTGACTTCCCAATCCTTTTAGCGACATCTAGTGGACGATCTCCACTAAACACAGGATTAGCTTCTAAGGTGTTCCTTCTCCAGAGCGAAGGAAATGAACGCCATTTACCTAGAAGCCATTTACAAGTTACTCAATCTCTGGCAGCCTCGGTGTTCTCAGCTGTAAAATGGCTCTGACAAAAGGACCCTGCCCTACAGGGTTATCACAAGGAAGAATGAATGGTACCCACAAGAGACTCAACACAGTGCCAGGCGCACAATAAATAATCAGTATCACGAACTCACAGTAACCACAGCGTACTTCTCATCACCCTACACGCTGCAGATTCTACCTGCAGAAACAACGCTCTTGGGTGAATAGCTACTCGGTATGGTTTGTCCAGGCAGACAGTTTGCTAATATTATTTATGGAGTGAATTCATTTTTAAGATGCATCTTCTTTTTCTTCTCATTGTTTTTGTTTTTATTTTCATATTGGAGTATAGTTGGCTTACAATGTCGTGTTAGTTTCAGGTGTACAGCAAAGTGATTCAGTTATACATATACACGTATCTATTCTTTTTCAGATTCTTTTCCCATTTAGGTTATTAGAGAATACTGAGTATAGTTCCCTGTGCTATACAGTAGGTCCTTTTTGATTATCTATCTTATATATAGTAGCGTGTATATGTTAATCCCAAGATGCATCTTCTTGAAAAGGCAATGACAAACTTTCTCTCTTTTTGCCAAAATCTAGTCAATAAGTAGGAATATGTCATCTATACCCAGTAAAGATCTTGGGGAAAAAATGTAAAAGTTTTAATAACACCTTACGTTTAGGAAAAATTTGAAAAGTCTTTCAGGTTTGAGTGAGAAGTAGCTGCTTTTAAACTGAAAAGATTGGTCGTGTGATGGCTTAGGGATTCTATTTTGATTTCATTAAGCACAGTTTGGAAAGGAAAAACGACCCTTTACATTCATCCATGATGTGCAGTGTGCCGTGTATTTCCTCCTGGGTAAAGTCTGCTTTAGAATCAGGCACATTTCTTTTTAAAGAGACAAGAGCAGTCTTCTGTGCATTTTAGGCAAATTTAGATTAAGGTGAAAGTACCTTCTAAAGCAAATAATGTCTGCGTTTTGCTAACAAGCTTAATTTTTATTTACTTTTGGCTGCGTTGGGTCTTCGTTGCCACGCGGGGTTTCTCTAGTTGCAGCAAGCGGACTACTCTTCGTTGAGGTGTGTGCACTTCTCATTATGGTGGCTTCTCTTGCTGCGGAGCACGGGCTCTAGGGAGCGTGGGCTTCAGTAGCTGTGGCATGCGGGCTCAGTAGTTGTGGCACACGGGCTCAGTAGTTGTGGCACACGGGCTTAGTTGCTCCACGGCATGTGGGATCTTCCCAGACCAGGGATGGAACCCGTGTCCCCTGCATCGGCAGGTGGCTTCTTAACCACTGCGCCACCAGGGAAGTCCTTGCTAAGAAGTTTAGGTAACCAGAGTTAAGCTACTCTGGTGCAGCTGGGATCATCCCTAAACACCCACAGCTGCGAGAAGGCATGTAAAGGTGACAGCATGTCTTGGGGGCCTTGGTGGTGGCACCTTGCCTTTGGAAAGCTCCTGGCGACAGGGGCCTCATCCTGTAGTGACAACAGACCCAACAAAGCCCCAGCAGAGGGCTCAAGCCTTCTGTAGCCCCATCTGGCAAGTGGCCCAGGGGCTCTGGGTCCAGCCATGAGCCAGAGAGATCGTTGGGAGGGGGCAGATAGCAGGAGAGAGCTGGGCTAGAGATCTGGGCTGGAGTACCAGCCGCCCACTTGCCACCCACATGGCTTTTGGTACATCTGCTTCCTCATCCATGAAATGGGGATCAGGGCCTGAAGATGCTCTCCCCACCCCAGGGGGTGCAATGGCCACTGTGGTGCTTCCTGGAGGTGGGCTGCCCCACCCAAGGTGCCCCATCCTGTGACGAGAGAAACCGACTTAGGACTCGAGGGCACAATAACTTGGAACACGCCAGTCGCAACAGTTTAACATTTTACTAAATCAATTCACACGAATTCCAAATTGCAAATATAATTAAGGACAACAGATTCTGTTCTGCCTTTTAACTCTTTCATTTTCAAATCCATCATTAAGACAAAGAGTAAACAAAAATTAAGTCTGCTGCAGATTCATGATTTTTCTTCTTGAGGGGAAAAAAAAGAACATTATAGTAAAAAGAATGCCACTGGGTGTACAATAAAGCACCACGACACATGGTTACAAAATGGGCTTCCTGGACTCTGCCCCACGTAGAAGACACTGCTCTCCCCGCTGCTCTGCGTCAAGCAGGATTTCATTAAAATAAAACTATAAAATCTCCTAGGTTACACTAAAGTCAGACACGGTCTGGAACACAGTGCTTAACAACAGTAATGTCAACTATCAGTGCTAACGTAAAAACATTTTAGAAGGTCAAACACAATTAAACTGGAAACCAAAACCTTATTTTCCCTAGATGAGCAAAACTGAAAAAAATGAAAGGGTTCCCGCCTCCCACTAGGAGTGGAGGGAATCTTTTTTTTTTTTTTTTCCTTTTCTTTCTTTCAAATTGGAGGCGGGGGCACGGTGCGGGCTGGTTCTGCAGTTCCTCAGCCTAGTTGGCGTCCAGCTTGGCCATTTCCTGCACGTAGATGCCTATACTCTCGCTGTCAAAAAGCACAAAATACACCGTTTTGATGGAAGAGGACATTGTTGACACGAAGTAACTGGAGATGGCCTTCAGGATCAGCTGAGCTGCCGTCTGCTTCGGAAAACCGTTCCTGCAAGAGAGAGAACGACGGCTCAGCAACTAGGGGGCCATGGCGGCCACAGGACCCCCTCCCTGGCCACATCCTCCCTCCACGAGCCCCTCGAGGCCCTCTGTGCTGCAGTGGCCTCGTGTTGGGTCAGGGTCCACAAGTGGTACTCGACCTCTGGCTGCCTGTACACAGGCGTGAGACAGCCCAGTGCCACCAGACAGGGGAAGAATGAGTAGACAGAGAACTATGGCCCGCAGGAGAATGTGCTGTGCTCTGAGAGGCAGCATGCCAGCAAGGCGACAGAATCTGTGTTTCGCGGCGTGTGGGCTGAGTGTAGTCTCCCGCAGGCAGTGTGAGCGCCCACGGTTCTTTTCCCAACATCACCGGGACCAGCATGGGCCTTGAGACACCGCCCAGGCTCCCAAAGTTCCCCCGGGGGTCTCAGCCTCAGGGACGGCTGGAGGCTGGAGCTTCTCCAGGAAGCACGAGCCTCCATTCACGCTAGTAGAGGGTTACATCCTTCACACTGGCCTTCAGATTTCATGGGCGGCAGGAATCCACCTCCCGGCACACACCAGCTTGGACACCCCATAGGCCCAGGCCTTGGGGAGCTGCGTGCAGGTCGTTACCCTGGGACAAGTAGGCTCTTCATCTCAAGGGACAGCATCCCAGTCTCCAAGCCAAACTGGTGTGAATTCCCATACAATTCCATTTAAAGTAAACGTCACGTGGCAATTCTGGAGGCAGGGGCTCAGAGCTCAGGCAAGAATGTGAAAGCAGGACTAGGAGGACGGGCGCTCCTCGCTCTGTGTGTGCTGGGGCTGTTCCTGGTCAACGCTGCAGGTGCAGGAGGACCCAGGAGGACCATGGCAGCAATGTGTCAGCTTGCCTAGTCTGGGGGAAATAACGTGGACTTTGGAGCCAGTGGCCCTGGATTCAAATCCCTACTGACCCCGGTTTACAGTCCAGGATAGTGAGGGTGAGTGAGGGGCTGGTCTCCATGGGGATTTCTTTGTTCCTAAGCAGATCGTCTTCAGTCTGCCCTGAGCCTGCGGGTCCAGTGGAGTCCGAAGTGCTGGGTCAACCTGCCAGTTTCGGCTGGGGCTTTCCTTCGGATGGGGTACCTGCTGCCAGGTGAGAGGTTTTCAAATGTGTCAGGTGCGGGATTTCTCCTAGGCTCACTCGCTAAGTGCCATGAGTTGTGGACCACCTCAGCGGCTTCTTCTGGAGGGTCACACTTATTCTATTGTCAGCACTCAGGGCTTTTCAGAGCCTTTCAGAGCCAAGGAGAAAACCATTCTTGCGACTTGTTTTTGATCAAACAGGGCTTCACCCAGCTTGACAGTGGACCCCTAGCAACTCGTGGATGCTTTAGAAGTGAAGTTCCTTTATAGAGGACCAGGGTGTCACCCCAGGCCCGTTCCCAGCCTGTGCAGAGGAGCCTGCAGGCAGTAGTAGGGTGTGACCTAGAGTTGGGGCCCCTCATGTGCAGGTGCCTCCCCCACCCCCAGGCACAAGGCACTCCTGCCTGGCAGCCAGCACACACGGGCCTGTGAACCAGACCAGGGTCAGAGTCTGAGAGAGAGCTGCAGGGGCGCTCCGGCCAGGCCAGGCTGCCGGACAGGCGGCTTCCTCCTGAGGAGACCCTGGGGCTCCGACCACCAGCAGAGCTGGGGGGACCAAAAGGCGGGCTGGGATGGAGGGTGGTGGGAAGAGGGGCTGTGCTGGAAGTGGGGAGGGTGGGGACCCCGCGTGGCAGGTGACACCCCTCGCACCCTTCCCCACTTGGGGCCTGCAGGCTCAGTCTGGGAAGAAGCTGTCCTCACAACACCTGGCTCGGCCGCCTTGGCTATTTTCACAGGAGTCGAGGAGCACAAAGGCTACACTGTCCGGAACAAGACAAGCGCTGGAAAGCGCTGGATGGAGTGAACCCGACCTTCTGCTCTGAGGGCCTCTCCGCAGTGAGTGTGTCGTGGGGCACCCAGCTCGCACCCTGAT
Organism: Leucopleurus acutus; assembly: GCF_964270905.1. Classification (NCBI taxonomy): domain Eukaryota; kingdom Metazoa; phylum Chordata; class Mammalia; order Artiodactyla; family Delphinidae; genus Leucopleurus; species Leucopleurus acutus. Next base: position 63,687,687 of record NC_139145.1, on the reverse strand, counting down.
AGGGGCCGCCCTTCCTCCAAGCAACCCTACTGCTGAGGCAGGGGCCAGGCCAGCCATGGCGGAGCGCAGGCACAGGGTCACGCGAATGAGGGCCCATTTTAAACATCTCACGAAGAGCAAGTGTTTATTCTCCTGCTGCAAATACAGGAGCTGCCCTAAGGACTCATTTCGTTCCTGGTGAGGAAAGCCTGAGGCGGCGGCAGCCCCTGGGCAGAAAGGCGGGAGTGGGCAGGGCTGCGAGGCTACCACTGGAAGCAGCCTGAGCTCAGGCCAGGGACTCTGAGGGCCGCTGCCCCAGGCAGAGCTCGGCCTGTGGGCACGACCTGGCTAGGCGGAGGCTGAGAGAACTGCAAAGAGTTGCCTCTGCACTGGAAGCCCGAGACCACGCTCCACCAGCCCCAAGCTCCCCCACTAAGGGTGCCCTCCTGCACGTCGCAGGTGAGCTGGGCCGAGGTGAGGGCCTGTGGAACTTCCCTGAAGAGCAAGCTGTCTGTTGTGTGGCCTGATGGTCACAGCCCATCTCCTCTCGTGTTTGCCCAGCCTGAGCTGACCCTGGCCTGGGCTTCGTGAGCTGCCCTTATGCCACCCTGCGGCTGCTCTGCCCGAGCCAGGGGAGATGTGGTGCGGTGCAGAGACGCAGGGTGTGGCCGCAGGGCCTCCCTGGAGCACCCGCAGCAGGCTGGTCACTCCGCCTACGCCCAGCGTTTTCTGACACAGACCTTCTCCCACAGCTTTCTATGCCTCTGCCTTGGACCCTTGAAAAGGGATGTGTGACTCTGACCGAAGGGACATCAGTTCCTGTTCCTCTACATCAACAGTTCTCAACATTAGCCTCTGTCAGGATTACGGAGGGCCGGCCAAGACGCAGGCTGCCAGGCTCCGCCCAGGAAATCAGATGAGGTGAGCCTGGGGACCATGCTTTGAGATCCACTGTTCTACACGCACTCAGGGTGGGCCCAAAGGTTAAGAACCTGCATTGGGAAGAAAGGTCGGGATCAAAGGTCACAGACCTGCAGCCCATGCCTGGATGCCCTACTGTTAAGGGAGCTTGGGCTGGTCTGGCCTTGTCCTTCAAGGTTGCTGTTGGGTGAACTGTGAATATGATTTGTTTCCAGGAAAACGTCTTGTTGACAAACCCATCCCTCTGTCTGAGGCACTCACAGCCTAAAGGAGAGACCCAGCCATGGGACTATGGCCCCTCTGGACCACGCAAGCCGCCAGGAAGGAATGGAAGAGGTGATGGCTTTCCTGACGTTTCCAGGTGGGTCCCAAAAATGTTTTCTAGTAGGCACAGTTAGAAGTATTTGCAATGAAATGGAATGTAGACGTGGATGCTTTCACAAGCATGCTTTACATGCAGAGGCCCTGCACCCTCAAAACAGGGGCAGCTGTGGCACACGCAGTGGCCTGGAGCCACACGGGATTTGCGTCTGGGCCCTGTCTCTGTGCCCTGTTTCCCCACCTGGTGAAATGGGGTAGGTAATCAAGTATTTATTACCTGGGGAGGCTGTGTGTATCGAACAAAATACTGTACAGAGAGCCCTCAATCGACAGTGTCATCTCTAAAGTGGGTAGTCTCGAAGGGTCTTTCTAAAGGCCCACACAGTGGAAAATGGCCTTCCCAACCCGACCCCATGACAGCTGGGACTGGGTGACTGCTGCTATCTTTGCTGCTTCCCTGTGCTGACAAAGTCAGCATCAGGGCCCCAGAGGGCTGCTGCCCGGGTCCGAGATGTCCCGTTCTCTTGGAGGGCCACGGGCACGCTGCGGTGTGGCAGGGGCCCCGTCGGGGTCCCCTGGTGCAGTACTGAGCAGCTTGAGGAGAGTGGCTTGCCTACGCATCTCACTCATCGTGTGGCTTCCTGGCTGGCTGGCTGGGTTCTTTTGTTGAATAACCACAGCCCTTCTGGCCAGGTCTTTGTGCCGTCCTCCCCAGCTCAGGCTTACTGCTTCTGTGATGGTCACTGTTCTACCGCTGTACCGTGTCCGCCTTCTGGATGAGACCAGATGGCCCCTCCTCAAGGCGCATTAGAGCAAGGGCAGGTAAGGGCTTCTGCACTCCAGTCAGATTCCAGTTTCAATCTTAGCTGCCCTCGGGAGCAGGCGTTCACCTCTCTCGGCATTAGTTTTCTCCACTGGAAACTAGGTACTGCTTGGCGATGGCAATGACGACAGTGGTGGTGATGCAGATGCGGCTCCCCGTGAGATGGGTGCCCCTCCTGTTCCCATTCGGCTCCTGACCCTGCCAGCTGTGCTCACGCCAAATGTCTTAAGTTCCCCTGCGGCCAAGTGCTTCCCACCCCACATGGAGTTTATCTTAGACTTAGACCTTTTTTATTGCCTTGACCCGACTAAGGAGGTGTCTGAGCTTCCCCCCGAAGTCGCTCCAGCTGTGTCTGCAACGGCCTTTCCCAAGTGTCTTAGACCTCAGTTTCCCTGGCTGTGGCAAGGGGACCCCATGGGCTACCTCCCACCTGGTGCCCTCCTGGGTCACCTGCTCAGTGATGGCCGGGGGCTGTACACATTGGTTGCTTGTCCACTGTCCCATCTGATGGCAGAGACGTGAGTTCACAGGGCCACAACACAGAAGAGGATTTGCTCCCTCCAGCTGTGCTGGGCCCCTCCTCATCCCTGCTCCTGGTGAGCTCAGCCTCCAGGGCGGGACAGGGCAGATGCTAAGGACTCCAGGCCACGGGCTGTGCTGAGCCGGCTGATCAGGGACCCAGAGATTGCCGTGAGGCGAGGCTGTGTCCTGGGGGTTGGAAAGCGTGGATGGATCTTTTGGAGGAGCAAGTTTAGGAGCCTGACCCTGAAGGCTAACGAGGAATTAAAGCAGATTCTAGATGGACTCTGCTGTTTTTTTTGCTGGACCAGGCCACCTGTCTAATGGTCTGAGCTGTTCGGGAGATGGAGAGGGCAGGGCGTCTTGGCAGCCTGGGCGACGTGGGCAAAATGTCTGTCACCCCATGTGGACCCTCCTCTGCTGGGATTAGGTTTCCCGCACACTGTGCTCCTGGGCGTTCCTGTGTTCTGTCTGGCTTTGAGTAACTGCCCAGCCAGAGACTACTCCATCCAGAGGTAAAGGGCAGGCTATCAGGGTCCTGAGCTGAGAGCAGTGGGTTATAAGAGGGTGAAGCTAAAATTCAGAAGGGGATAGTGATGGGCCCAATGCCTCCAAAGCTAGAGAGAGGCCCGGGCAGCACAACCCAACAGAGGCCTCTTACCTTCGCTCACTCCAGGGCTCACGTGTTTTGGGTTAATAAGTAATTCTCCCCAATTCAGTTTGTCTCTGTCCTTTATATTTGTCTTCTGAGGCCCACACCGAGGGGGTAGGGAGGCTGACAGCTCTGCCTGAGCAGGTCAGGGAATTCCAAGAGGTGTTTCCAAGGTTCTCTAGAATCCACTCACACAGAGAGCGCAGAGGCAGTGGGGTGATCCTCTGGCAGGATGCTCGGAGGTGGGTCTGTTGACCAAAGGGGACAGGAGGCAGGGGTTCCATGTGCCTAATACCGAGAGCACTGAGGCCAAGGACCTCTGAGCAAATTCTGGCTCTACCAAGTACACGCCGTGTGACCTCTGGTGAGTGACTTGACCCCTCTAAGCTTCTGTGTCTTTGCCTTTGAGTGGAATTAATAGTGCTGCTCACTTTGTGGGGTTGTGAGATACTGCAGACGAAGGGATTAGCACAGTGCCTGGGACTCAATGAATACCCACAAGTGGTAGCTTCAAGAAAACAAACTGCCTTTCCTTTTAGGCTCATAAATCTAAGGAGAGTTTAATCAAAGCCCCAAACTAGCTATTCCCCAAGTACTGCCTCTCCGGAGAGGGGTCGTCCCCTAATGTCAAACAGAGCGGAGGGAGTGGGGTATCCATCAATATTGTGACCAGGATGCCCAAGGACAGGAGGTCCGGATGCCAGAGGTGGTTTCCCGAGGCCAGGGTTACACCCCGGGTCTCATTTGCCTCCAGTGGGCTTTAAGATTGGCCCCCAGTCTTGGGGGCCGACGGGCTGGAGGAAGGGAGTTGTAGGGCTGTGGTCATCGTCCACATGCCCAAGATGCCGGGCCTCAGCTGAGAGAAAGTGATCCCACAGCTCTTTACCGACATGTTTTGCATTTATATTGTTTTAATTCCAACATGACTTTTATGCCAGAGACACTGGATGCCACAAACAAGCTGTTTTATTTCCCCTCCTAAACCCCACTGTGATTTACTGGCCGGCTCTGGTATAATCCCAGTCTTTGCTCATGAAAGACAGGGCAGCTGTTTACACGGCTCTGTGGGGCAAGGTCTGCCCGACAGATGTGGGGCTGGGTGGCTATGCACATGTGCTCGACTTTGGCATTCCGCCCTCTTAAAAGCTTTCAACTGATTATTTTTTAAAACTTTTTACTCCGTGAAAAATGTAAATAAGTTTTGTAATAACAGATGCTCTTCTATGGGCATGACTTTTACGCTTCAATTAAAAATTTCCCACTAGTCATATGAAAGAGCATGAAATTATTACCTCCAATAAAGGCTCCTATTGCTTCTCTCCTCGGAAGCACCTTTCATCAGAGTAGATCAAAGTGCATCCGAAACACTAATTAACTGGGCCTCAGAACCGTGTGTGAGGAAGGGCAGTCCCTTAGCCTCACTAGCTGATAAGGCAGGCCAGGGACAGAGAGGGTGATTCATTTACCAAAGGTCACACAGCAGCGCAGTGCTGAAGAATAGAACTTCCATGGGAGGTGGGGGGCTGGGAAGGTGGGAGAAGCAGGAAGTTAGCTAATTATGCTCAGATCCAAAAGCACTTTGTAAAAAAAAAAAAAAAAAAAAAAAGGTCTTGAATTGACTCTGGGACTGAATCGGGCACCTATACACCTCTCCACAGTTCCTGGGAAAGTTTAACCTGCTGGGTGCTTGCTGACCAGCTTATGAAGGATGCTCGTCTTCGCCAGGTGCTCTTGGAGCCGACTGAAAAGGGCTGTTAGGTGCTCTAGCTCTGTCAGCTCTGCTTTCAACAGGCATTTAAATGGTATTGACTTTGAAAATGATGCTCAGCAGATGCTTTTGGCAGAAGCAAACGGAATGAAGATGTATGGTGACGGGAAACATAGATGGCAACCCAGAACAACAATCGTGTCAGCTCTGGATGTCCCTGCAGAGCTCGGCACAGGGCGGAGTGAGTGTGGGAACGCGAGGCTGGGGGCCGTGTGCGGGTTCACCTGTCCTCTGCTCAGGGCCCCTCCCCCGACACCAGCTTCTTTGTGCTGGTAAGCCCCAGAAGAGAGCCCCCTGTCAGTGCAGAGGACTGAGGGCCTCACACAAAGGAGCACCTGGTCTGGGAGGCCTCGGCTGCCCGGAACTGCAGGGCCAGGGCCAAGGCCAGGAGGGGAAGAGAGGGGAGTGCGGCGCCCACAGCTCACCTCCAGGAGGGACTGCAGAGGAATGCTCCTTCTGTCCCAGATGGAGGCAGGCAGTGACAGAGGCTCCAGAGGAAGGTCTTTTCCCACATCAGGTCCTCTGGTGGGTCCACCAGTCACGTGTGACTGCCCTGGCCCACAGGTAGCCCTGGGGCACAGTGCCTGTCTGCCTGTAAGCAAGGCCTTCTGGGTACAGCGACTAAGCTCTGCTTGAGCAGATGTGACAGGAATTCCGCCCGGACTAGCTCTGTCCCTGGCACTTGGGGTGTGGGACCCTCAGTGATGGCACTGTTCAGGGAAGCAGAATTACAAGGCCTGCCCAAGATAAAAACAGCAAAATCCACTCTCTGTCCTCCTCATGGGTCTGGAAGAGAAGTGCTTTGAGAAGAGCAGCTTTCTATACACACACGGAATAGTGCTGAGGACTGTGACTCAGGCTCTCCCAGGAGGGCGATGCAGCCTGCGGTGTCACGGGACGTCAGTGTGCTGGGACCTGTGTTGCCACCGCACAGCCCGCCTTCCTCGGGAACTGGGAGGGACTGATGGCAGAGACCCTGGAAGGCTCCCGATCTCCACGGGAAGCCCCAGGGATGATACAGAGTCCGGGGCTGCGGCAGCTCTGAAGGCCAGTTTCCCTTTGCTTCCGCGCCCCATCCAGATGGCGAGCCTTCCAGAGGCCTGCTGCTCAGACCCTTGGTAGGGAGGACCGTGGAGATGTGGCAGGCAGTGAGACACAGCCTCAGAGGCAGCCCTCATATCTTCATCGTGGCAGAGAGTTCTCAAAGCATGCTCCCTTTGGAGAGCTCCTTTAATTTCCGAGCAGTCCTGAGAGGCTGCGTGGGGGCACGGTCACATCTATTTTACAGAGTAGGGGGCTGGATTCGGGGGGGGGGGGGTTAATTTGCATGCCATCACGCAGCTGGTTAGCCAGGCCCGAGCCCGAGCCCGAGCCCAGGGCTGCCCTGACAGGCAGGACCTGATGGGCTGTGTGCTGGCATCTGGGGGTTCACCACCCGGGAGCGGGGGTGGTTGGGGGTTGTGGCTGAATCCTGTCTGCCTCATCAGCGGCTCAAGGACTACACCCTTCCAGTGCGGGCCCTCTGGGTTGTGTGTCTGTCTTAGGGGCAGTTGTGCTGCTCCCCACAGCCTCCGTGAGTCTCCCTGGGGAGATTTCAGGGCTGGGAGGTGGGGGAGGCCCAGCCCTATTTCACTCTCACGTATCTGCCCACTCAGCTCCACCTCATCAGCAGGGCAGTGAGGCACAGGGAGAGCAAGCAGGTTTTGGGGAGGTGGAGGATGCTTGGGAATACAAAGATAAGGGGCAGAGGGCTGTGCCCAGAGGATGCTGGGGTTTGGGGACAGAACTGTAACACAGCTATATGGGCTGGGTCTGGGAGGGGCTCTCCCGCTCAGTATCCCTGCATTCACGCCTCCCCACCCACCTAAGGTCTTAGTGTCCTTCGAGGGTCACCTTCTGTGATGACATCTGCTGTCACGGCTCAAGTCTGATTCTCTCCTCAGGCTTCCTGTCTCCCTACATCTCTTCAACTGTCCCTCACAATTACTTAATGTCTACGTTCTTCCCGATTTCGAGCTTCCGGTCTCCTCAACAAAGGCAAGTGCTTGAAAGTAGCCTTAGCCGACCATGGGCACAGTCGGAGCTCCCTGCAAGCATGGGCCGCATACGCAGGGGGACAGGCCGTGGGCCCTTACCTGCCGCTGCCGATGGATGGAAAGGCGATGGACTTCAGCTTCTTGTCATCCGCCAGGGCCAAGCAGTTCTTCACTGTCTTTTCCAGAAGTTCCTCACACTTGTCTGCACCCCAGACGGGACTGTTACAGTGGATCACAAACTTGGCGGGCAGGCCATGGCCTGCGCTGACAGCGGCTGGAGGGGACAAGACAGAAGCAGTGAGCTGGGTCCCCCTGCAGTAGCACGTGTGCTAGGTGCCGAGCCCAGGCCGGCTCTCCAGCTCCAGCATGTCTGCCCGGGGCCCCTGACCACCTGGTCCAGGAGGGCTGCAGCTGCCTGCTGCCTTGTGATTCCCACGGAAGCTCGAGCCGGAAACTGCTTGTCCTGCAGTCTCCTCCCTCGGTGGCGGGGTGGGGTGGGGGGACGCCAAGCCAACCCCCACCCCTGGAAAGCTGGCGTTAGGACGCATGGCCACCAGGAACTTCAGCCAAGGTCACAGTAAACCCTCTCCCTAGCCTCCCAGAAGGCCGAGCCATAACCATCGAACTTGACCAAATGTGTCAGAATGTTTGTAGCCTCCAATTAATCGCCTTTCGGGGGGGTCTCCAACCGCCCTGTCCTCAAGTGGATTAACGTGCATTTAATTATGATGTACCGATATCTATAAATCTCTGACACAGTTCGGAACAAACCTCCTGGGAAAGTAACCCAGATAGCATGTCTGCTGCCCTGTTCTTCTCCCTGACTAACCGATCCTGTTAGTTTTGACAGACTTAACTGGACAGTGCTTTTAGGATGGAACTGTCTTCCTCTCCTAGAAGAGGAGCCTTTCTCCAACTACAGATCTCCATAGCAGACCTGCCTTTCCAGATTTGTTCTCATTCTCTGCCTCTTGTCAGATCTGAAGACACTGGTCTTGGGTCTGCTCCTACCAGGAAATATATAGCAGGCCAGCCCATGTCTCCCAGAGCACGTTCCAGGATTCCTGTCCCAAAAGTTGCAATGTAAAGGTGGTGGTTCTGGAACCAATGGGTCTGGTGAGTGCTGCCTGGGAGACCTCTATGCAGGAGCACACTAACGTCTCCACCCACTGCTCCAGTAAGACACCCAAACTTTTTTGACCAAGTGTTTTCTAAACCCACTTTGTGACGAACACCATCAGCGCTCTCCAAGGGGTCTGGGCTGTTAACGGGTATCGTCTGTCGCTAGGAGAACCTGGAGAAGAGTGATTTATGGGAGGTGTCTCATGCTGCAGTAGCAACTGCTCTGATCCCAGAGTCACAAGTCTGATTTTGAGTCCTGGCTCTGCTTGCTGACTGGTTCAAGAACTGTGGGCTTGAGACTGGGGGGCTTAATTCCCCTGCATGTCCACGTGAGAAGTAACTGCTAAACTATGCATTGAAAAGACAAGAAATGTGTTAGCAGTGATTATCTTTGGACAGCGGAACAGGGATATGTTCTATTATTTCCTTTCTACTTAAAAAATATTTTAAAACATTTTCTAAAATAGATCTTGAAATCAAGAACGAAATGTGTTCTTGCTTTTGAAACAGGCAAACATATCTTTAGCTGTGCTAAGTCTAACGGGTTTGTACGAGCTGTGGCTCCGGTGTCACCAGACAAGTTTGGTGTGTGGCAGCATCAGGGCCACCTCTTATCACACCTCCTGCTGAGGGTCACCAAATGGGCTTTAACTGGAGTACCAACAGGAAGGACCCTGGGCTGGCACAGAGAGAGGTGCCAGTAAGGGCCTGAGGAAAGGCCAGGAGCCCCTGGCTGGGTAGTTTATGCTGTGTGTGTCCTCCCTGTTCAGTGTGGGCGGTTCCAGCGGGGAGCTCCCTGGAAGAGCTCGGTAACTGTGCCCCCACCAACTCTCTGCAATGCCATGCCCTTTGCAAGCAAAACAGAACTGGCAGAGCAGAGGTCAAAGGCAATGCCACCCTCTTATCCCCGCCAGGACCCGTGACTAGCCCAGGATGGGAGTTTGTGCGTTAGTCACTGGGGAAAGGGAGGTAAGGCCTGGGGTACCCTCAGAGAAGGTTGTGTGGCTGTCACATAGTAACTGTTGATGCCCACATTAAGATTCATTTTAAAAACAAACAGGATTGGAAAGACAGAATTGGGAACCATCTAGTAAGAAGAGAAAACTGGAGCCCAAAGGGGAGGAAGGGAGTGGCCTGTCCTCACATAGCTGGTGGGGTGAGCCAGCCTCACCCACTGTTCAGACTCCCAGGTGCTCGGGAAACCCTGTGTCCACCTAAAATCCCCAAATCCAGGCTGGCATCAGTAAGAAGTGCCCTGCCTCTAGTTCTTAGCAGTAAATTCTCCTCACGTCACATTTCAAGTCATCTTCTTACACCCCTCTTATCAGGAAAGGTGTAATTGGCAAATGAGAGATGTATATTTACATTTCTCCCATGAAAAACACAGATGGCTGAATGAAAATGATTCATTTGCATCTCTCATCAGCAATTTTGCAGATGGCTCAGTATCCCTATCTGTACTTCTCAGCTCTTAGATTTGCCGAACTTGGCTTCTGTAACTGCTTAAAATTTGAGGGCTAGACATCAAACACTTAGAAGCTATTTTAAGTAATGAAGAAAAAACTTGGAAAGGCAATTTCCACAACCCTTAAGTTCCCCTGACAATTTGTATGTGATGAAAGTCTAACAGGCTTTCTTCTGCCTCCGTCTCGGAGACAGCCATGCACCTCTGAATTCTAAGTCGTCCTGTAAAACCGTTTCCCTAAGGTAGCATGCACCACGCCCAGATCAGCACAGTGCCTCCCCACCTCACCTCCAGCTACTTCCAAGGGCCCGTTCTTTTTCCGGAGTTCCAGAACAGCTTCCACGAACTCCTTGCCACCCTTCTTCTCCAGCGTGTTTCCTAGACAAGGACAGGGCGAGGTCAGATGGCCATCCTTGCGTCTCAGGGCACACACAGACACTTAGCATGTCAGGTGATTACATACTAAAAATGATCTGACTGGCTAAATGTCCAGACAGCTGCAAGACAGGAACAAAGCCCTGGCTGAGTCAGAAAAGTGAAGTTTCGAAGAGATTCACCATCGGCCAGTTACCACTCTGCACTGCCGGTCACCGAGCTATCTTTGCTGCCTCTTATCTGGGGGTTACTCGGGGTGATCCTGGACATGCCAGAGATGCGAGGGAGATGGGAGACGCCTGTTCTCTGCAAGCACGCCTGTCCTGCATGCTTTCCATCAGCGTGAGAAAGCAGATGGTGCCGGCTTCCAAGGCTGATGCCTCCCCCTGGATTTTCTTCCCTGTCTCTGGGGAGAAGCCCCAAATAAGGAGGTTTTAGAAGAAGCACTCCGCGCTTCCATCAGCAGCTAGCTCTCCTCTTGGCGGCAGGCCCGGAAGAGAGCATGCAGACTTGGCCACCTCGGGGCCAGCATTGTTACCATGCTTAGTTCCTATTTTGCAGCTCTGGTGTCATATGTGAATACAAAAAAAAAAAAAAAAAAGGCCTCAGACAGTATTTCCCTAATCACACAAATGATTCAGAATCGTTTTAGGTAAAGGACAGCAACACCAGAAACAGAGCTTAAAGATGAACTTGTACGCTTAAAGAAGGATGACTAACTGTTCAGGACCAGATTAAAAAAAAAAAAAAAAAAAATCAAATGGAGGCAGGGAGCAACTCTTCTTGAATTAGGGTACTTGGTAAGTAATCAATTCTCGCTATGAAAACCAAGTTCCCAAATAAGATTACCAACACCTATAAGGTCTGCGGGTTAAATGTCTCGCATGGGACAGCAAGCAGCAGTCAAAATCGTCCTTTTAAGTTTGGCCAGAACGGGGTCTTAGTCTTCCATAAGCTCTGCTTCCTCAGTTGTGCACATTTTAAAGTACATTCCTCACAAGAGGATAACATACTCCCCTTAAGATTCACCATTTGTCTTGGAAAATTCAGGGTGCCCTTGGCACATTCTGGTATGGGTCAGGGAGGGTGCACTGGGAGGCACCAGCCCAGATTCTCTTTGGATTCACCCTGGAATGACCAGGACTGATTATCTTAGAGAAACCTGCCTCATTTGCATGTTGTTCTGGTGGGGTAAACTAACCCCAGAAGTGCCTAGAAGGAAAAGCAGACAGCCTGGGCACTGTTACAGATGAGACGGCACAGGGCTCATGGCAGGCACTGCCTATAAGCCACCCCACTCTAGGAAGTCTGGGGGCCTGAACGAACGTGAGCAGCAGGCCATCCATCACCCACAAGGAGCTCTCGGCTAAGAGAAGGCCTGACTTTCAGACAGAGATTAACTTGGGATCCCTAAGGTGGGATCCAGCGTCCCTCCTCATTAGCCCAGACTGCCCACAAGCCTTCACCTGTCTTGGAAAGCAGTGAAGTGGGCTTTAAATGGCAGAGGTGTCCAGAGGGAAAACACATCCGCTTCAGAGGTTTTTACCGGCAGTGGTGGCAGCCTCTGCGTGTTTCTGACAAAGTTCAGCTCAGAGACAGTGGCCAAATGGGCTTAAGGGAGCAGGCTTGGGCCTCGTGGCTGAACTCCACCCACCAGGAAGTGGAGAGTTTGAGGGTACAACCCAGGTGAGTGAGGCCCAATTACAGGTTCACCCGAAATATCCATGCAACCGAGAAAAATGAATCCAAAGTCTGAATCTGCTGGATCCCAAATGCTGCTGCCCAGCTGTACCCGGTCTGGCCTTCCCTCTTCACCCATCCTCCACCTTGAAGGATGGATACAAACATGCTCCAGGCAGGACTATTTCAGGTCCACATTCTCTATCCTATCTACTCTTTAGGAGAAATGGGAAATTTGGAAGGTAAAGTAAAATCAGTGTTGTATTAATACTACCAACTCCTTTCTGAAATAGAAAAATATTAAGAAAATGGGCTGATTTATAATTAAAGGTGTTTTATCTTAGGAAGAGTGTTTACTTTAAAATTTTTACTTATAATTAAATCTTGCTTTAATTAGAAGTGAAATTTGCACGTTAAATTACACTTAATGCATTTCCCAAACTTAAAAATTGAACCCTAGATTGCAGGCAATCAACCCGGTCAGGACTTGACTCCTACACACACATATGTATGCACATGTTCATGTAGACACACGTGTACTTTTTAACAAGAAACAGGCCCATTTCAACTGTATTGTCAACACTCTGAATGTAAGACTCTTGCTTTTTAGGCTTAACTTCAGGGTTAATCATAAGGCAATTGGCTTATTTGCCCCCAAGCATAAACATGTGTTACTCCCATGAGAACAAGAGCATTATTTCATGCTTAGAAAGCAGGCATAAGTATCAGTGTTCAAACCAGCCTAAGCGAAAATTTAGGCTTGGACAAACGTCAGGCTCAGCCTGTGGTCTATTTCACTGTTAGAAAGAACTTTCGATGGGTAAAAGTTAATCACTGGGGCTAAGCATTCCTGCACTCGCATTCCTTCTTCCAGCAGTCTCGGGACTCAGGAATTCACACCAAGTATGAGAAGTGGAGTGATTACATCCTCGCTTCCTCTTTTCCCCTCTCACACATCAAAGTGGGAACTGGAACCAATTGAGACCATGTGTGAATCTGGTTGATCATTGTTTTGGTATTGCAAGAGATCTGGGTTCAGTACTAGTTTGGAATGGTTCGCTGAGAAAAAGCACTGAGGTGGGCTTTGGAAGACCTGGGTTCTGGTCCTGGCACCGTCTTTCCTCCTTGGCCAGTCAGGTTGTCTGGACCTGCTGTGACAGTATCCACGAGTGATGTACGACGTAACCTTGGCCGAGCTCTCGGACCCGAGTTACTTACATGTCACCAAGGCTACTCATGCCTAACCTGTGCATATGAATGGGTTAAGGGCAAGCATGTCAGAGAGAAAAGCACTAGCACTGTCATTATTCCAAGGAGACCGGTTCCATTCATGGTTTAGGAAGGACTGGGCTCTTCTGGGGGCAGAGGCGGGGCACAGTTGGCTCTGCATGTTACCCCGTCTGGCCCCTGCCAGCCTCAAAGCCTCCAGCTCCACCTCCTGGTGTGGCTAATCCTGAGGAAACACTTTCACAGCCGCAGCAGGCTGGCCCCTTCTTCCTCTCCCTGAGCCTGGGCGAGATTCTTCTGCCCAGCAAGTTTCACAATTTCCATTTCACCCAAAGTTCTGGATGGCAGGATGAACCTAGGCCTTAGTCACTCCTGGCTGAAAGACAAGCCCTCAGCTGTTTGTTTATTTAGTTTCCTCCAAGTAAGTACTTCCCTCCCATCAAGTTTTCACTTGGTTAAGAAAGGAAGTATCTTTCTCTTAAGCTGCCTGACTTAGGAGCTCTTAAACTCCTCCAAAATCTTGGGAAAGGGGTGTTTATTCTAATTGCCTACAGCCTGATTTCATTTGGGCCTGGCAGGCTTGGCGAATCCTGACTTTCCATCCAGTTTGTCTTTCCATCCTCGTCCAAAATCCAAAATGCCCAGGAGAGCAATTAGCCCAAAGCAAAGTGGCTGGGGCAGACTGTGAACAGCAGGCTTTGTGAGTGACACTGAACAGAGCTGGGCAGCTACAGATTGCTAAGCTGTTGCACTCCCAGTGTCTGGGACACTCACCTGAATCCCAACAGCATCATCCTTCAAGATGACTTCACTTCTGCCCTTACTAGAAATGCATCCCTTCTCTTTGGAAGCTGGTGTTTGAATCTATACTCAGAATGCTGCTCTCAGCACCAGCACACCTACTGTAAAAATCACATACGCACCTGAGAGCAAGACCTTTGCAATAAGCACCTATCATGAACCAGGCAATGAAGCAGGGTGCTTCGGTTACATGACTTAACATAATTCTCTTCATCACCATTATTTTACAGATAGGGAAAACCAAGGCATTGAGGAGTTATGTGACTTGCCCAGGCCCCATAGCCAGTAAATGCTAAGGTTAGGATTCAGGATCCTTCTACCTAGCTCCAAACCTGTACTTTTTTGCCATCACACCTGGATGCCTCCTCATTATAAAGGCCCCTCAACACATTCTTAAAGCAGGGCACTATCTATGTTCATGCAGCGGGTCTGCAGTCATAGTACTTGGCACGCCACATGCTCTCTCCGCCTCACCCCACCCTCAGCTACTCAGTGCCAGAAGCCAACTGACCACGTGTGTCAGCTGCTGAGGAGAGGAAGGAGCTTTCTGGGTCTAGGAGAGTGTTTCTCAAGAGAGTGATCTAGGAACAGCACATCAGAATGAGGTGGCTTTCGTACACATAAGGCCTGAGAACCCCTGAGTGTGGGAGTGCGCTAAAATTCCCCCCACGTGCATCTAAGGCTTGAAGGCCATCTCAGGAATGAGTGTGCTTCTGACACAGACCCATGCATAGGCATTCCTGTGTATCTGGTCCACGGGGGGCACAGAAGTGGTCCTGGATGCCACTCAGCCGATCTGTCTGCATCCCGCTTGCAGCTCAAATCACGTGTGAACCCAGTCTCCCACAAAGCTGTGCCTCAGGAAGCAGTGAAGAAACGTTGCTGAACCAGTTTCCAAACCAGAAGTGTGCCCATTTGTGAGCTGCAGGATGCAACCTGGCTGACAGTTAGCTGTAGTTCTCGCATTCACAACCCGGGGACAGGAGACCTGGGGAAGGTCAGGACAGCTGGAAGTGTGAAATGAATGCAGCCCTGCATAGCTGTCAAAGGATCAAGCTGTCTGCGGCGGCTGACTGACCATGCACACACACACTCGGCAGCACCCAGCTAGGCATTACCTACTTCACCACCGGTGTAGAAGTCAGTGTTTGTCGGGTGAACGACAGCATCACTGTCGATCGAGGCAATGTCAGCCTGTACAACTTGCAACTATAACAGGTAAACAGATGTATATCAACTGTGTTGGACCGAGACCCACGCACAGGCACATTTACTAAGGCCCCAATGGCAGGGCTGGCCTACCTGGTCGATTCCAACATATGAGCCAAAAGGGCAATCAGTCCACGAAGTGTGCGCACATGTGGATGGGGGTGAGGAGAGGAGGAGGAGGAATATCAAATGTGACATGTTTAAATTAAACATTTGAATGACAAGTCCAAAAAAAGAGAAACAGACACATGAGATCATTTCCAAAGGTTAAAAGAAATAACAAAACAACGAATGCCCCACTTCACTTCGCAAAAGCCTGTGAGACTGGCACCCCACTGAGAAGGCTACTAAAACATGGCATCTGTTTTTAAAAAACGTGGACTATCAGGCGAACCAAAACAACAAGTTTCTCCATTTTATCGGCAGTAGTCACCTTTTAGGGTTTGATTTTTATTCCTGTGATGGTCATCATTTTGTCTACCTTCGAGGGACGTCTCTTGAAAACTGAGAAAACAGTATAGGTGTGCACAGAGGAATGCCTTTATTTCTCCCCCTCGATGTGTAAAAATATTTTTCCAGCCTACCTCTTATTCTGATCAATCTCATTTTTATGTATTTTACATATAAAATATACTATGGATAGACAGGATCCTAGTTTTTTCTAGCTTGTGGGGGTTTGTTCTTGTCTTTTTAAAGAAAGTATCTGTTTAAGGCAGTTAGAAAACAAGTTCAAGCAGGGCATTTTTGAGTCCCAGTTCTCATGTCTTCAGCCCACTACTGTACCCAGTCTGTGTGGGTCGGGCCTGGGCTCTGGCATGAGCATCTCTCCCGGTAAGGAAATCTGCCATCTTACAAAGGTGGCCGAAGATGGGAACTAAAGATACACAAAACATACCTAAGTCGGCATCAGGCACAAGGCTGCCTTGGTGGGAACCTGCTAGCCTGTTGCCCCTGCAAGGCTCACAGCTAAGGAAACAGGAGCCTTCACTGTGCCCTAAGCTGACAGTTCTTCTCTGTAAAGGTGAGGCCACAGAGTGGGACACCTGAGGGGTAGCCCTCAGCTTGCCCTGAACCGTCCACCCTCCTGTGCAGAGAGATGCCATGGCTCTGGGGCAGTTTTCCTCTGGAAGAACTCACTCAGAAAGAGATATTGCCCTTCTTTTTAATATCATACACGAGCCAAGTAATTCATGAAGGTGGCACTCAGTCATATACTGTTTTCAGTTGTAGAAGAAGTCGAAGTGACAGTAGGTGGTAAATTTGGGGGAAAACAATTTGCTGGTGGATTAAAGACAACTTAATAGTATACTGATGCAGCTTAATTGTCTCCCTTCTCAAGTGTTTTCATGCTTTGTTTGTCATTTCTAATTAAGGCTTAAATGGAGAAACTATCATTTTGTAGTTACCTGAGATTTTTCAGTTCTTAAAAAAACAAAAAAAAACAAAAAAAACACAGTTTTAAAAAATCCCCCCCGAGTAACCAGCAGTCAGTGTGATCATTATGGAAGAGAATTTAGATGGCAATATATTTGTAATCAAGGAGAAAGCAGCCAATCGGGCTTAATAAGACATAATCAGATCATTCCCATTTGGAATGGCTTGAAGTAAGTAGACATTCAATGTCTACCCTCAAACATCAATCTTGCTTTTGGGAATTTGGTTTGACCATCTGAAGTTTGAGAAGATGAAGAGCCAAAATTCTGGGTTCCATAACTTTTCAACTGACAGCTGATGGTGCCAAACCCCATCCCCAATTACCTAGGTCATCTTTAAGGTCAATGTCAGCATTGGTAGGATTGATTATGGCCTCCACCTCAAAGCCGGCTAAATTACTGATTTCACTGTGAATAAGGTTCAGCTGAAAAGAAAAGCATGAGGTGGGAAATAACAGGACAGCTGGGAAGTCACAGAGACGTGAGCCTTGGGATACAGATGAAGGGCAGTGGACACTCCAGGTGCACTGGGCACAAAGGGGAAGAGGGAGTCACTGGCTAAACTGAATCCGTGTCAAACGAAAGATTCAAATGCCACTCGGGATGCTAAAAGGAAGCAAGCTAGGCTGAGGGTCCAGAACGTGTTTGCCTGGTGATGCCTGGGGCCAAAGGGAGGCATAAGCCATATCAGGCTGGTGGATCCACTTCCCTTGAAAAGAACTTGTGATCTGGGGGCCCAAGTACAGCAGCTCTCAGGACCCAGAGTCAAGTACTCATTGCTGGGGTAGGGTGGGGTGGTATATGTGACCGTCCCCTTCTTTGAGCACTGGGATGGTGCGGAAGTCCTAGCTGGTTTGGGCAAACCCCTCGTAGCTCTACCATTCTCTTCCAAGTGGTCATGGGTCTTTGAGGCTGTCCCCATCACCGTGACTACTAGCTGGCTGGCTCCTGTGCCCTGCTCAGGGGTGGTGAGAAGCAAGAATGGCCTGTTATTTAGTAACATCTAATTTTACGTGCCTGTTAGTCATGTAATACTGAAGTTCTGGCCAAACCCAGGAAGAGACACAGCAGTTCTCCAGCAAGATAGTGTGTCTTTTAAACTGTTCACGTTGTTGGTGAGGCTACTCTGAGGCCCAAGGGGTAGAGCATTTTCTTTGAGTGAGTTTTATGAGCACCCTACCACCTGAGTCTTTGTAAAGAACCGCTGAATGTCCTCCCTCCCCACTGTTACTCTGGTGCCATGGCAACCCTCAGTTTGAGAGGAATCCTAAGTTCTAGACTGGCTGTCAGAGGGCAGGGGGAATTAGCTGGCCCAGGATCCCCTTCCTGTTCTTAGGTCCAAGCGCCTGCAGCTCAGCACTCACAATCTCTCAGGGAAGATGGCTATTCTTCAGTGACAGACGTTCCTACCAGATGCAGCAGAGAGCAATGCCCAGAGGAGCGGATGACCAAGACCAACTGCAGTCCCGGCCTGGGGAGCTGACCGCACCCTCAGGGCCCAGCAGGGCAGGCACTTAGTCCAGGCGCTCACTCCCAGGAGAGGGCCGTGTGCAGACACTCAGCTGGGAAGCTCTTGGCAACTGAGCTCCAAGTCCCTGAATTTCTGGGGCCAAACATTTTGTTGAAAACAAAACCAAACAAAAAACCTGATGTGCTATAAGCAGTAGAAATATAAACCCACATTTCTGATTCCCAGATGCAATCAGCAGATTCTCAAAAAAGGGACCTGCTTAGACTGAAAGTTGTGGAAATGAATTTGGTCTTATGGCCGGGGGAAGGACTCTGGCTAGGCCCTGCCACAGTGTGGTACGCCTCATTTTTAGTTAGGGCTCGAAGAGAGAAGAGGTACAAGCTCTCTCCACTTGGGACTTTCTGGGGTGTGGTTCCCAGCACTGCAGGGTAATTAGGGGCCAGCCACTGGCATTCCTGAAGCTGAAGGAAGCCCACTGGGGTGCCCTCACACAGTGAAGCTCTCAGAGCACAGGTCCTGGTGCCAGGACAGAGGCACAGAAGAGACAGCATCAGAGAGAGGGTGCCAATGGTGTTGGTTCAGGGGGAAGGGGTGTGGATGGGCACACAATGGGGGGGGGGGTCGGGGTCTCAGAGTAAGGCAAGTGAAGGTTTAGGGTTCAGGACAAGGGTGAAGGGTTTGATTATGGTATCATGTAAGCACTGCATATGACTTCAAGCAAATGCTGTTTATAAAAACTCAAATTAAGCCAGTACTCCCTGCTCCCCACCAAAAATAAAAACCTACACTGTGTGAAGCAGCAGGAGATTGTTGGGGGAGGAAGGGAAAGGAGAAAAAAGGGAAAAGAACACTTCACTTGGTGTTATGAATGAATACACTTTAAAGACATCTAGGAGATTCCTTTTTTGTTTGTTTAAAAACCATACATGTTTAAATCTTTAAACTTCATAATATTTTTTTCTAATTGTATACACACTTCTGGATTTGTATTCAGAAATGTCTCACCGGAGAATCAGCTCCTGCCATGGGCTCTGATTCAACTAGCCGGGGAGACCCTGGTAGACTGTCTCTGCCTCTGCCTGGGGAGCACTCCCCCTGCTCTTTAGGGCTTTCTGGGGCAAAGTGCAGGGCTTTGTGGCCTTGCTGAAGCGAGGGAGCGGTTGCAAACAGAATTCCCAGCTGACTCAGGGCTTACCACCTTCCCTCTGAGCAGAAGCAGCCCCGCTCTTGGAAGCACTGAATCCTGCACATCAGGGAGCCACTGCCACCAGCATGGAGAAGCCCCAGCTAACCAAGTGCAGTTTCACTCTCACCCACATCATGCTCTGCTGGGTACCAGGCTCAGCAGAAGTCCTCAGGGTGAGGGGCTGAGCCACAAAACAGTGTTGCTATTTAAAATGTACAATTATAGAGGACTATAAAGCATGTGCTTGGGGGAGGGGGGCGGTCTGTGTTTGTGTGTTTGGGAGAGGAATGGGGAGGGGAGAGGACAAATTACTTCAGGCACTTTGGAAAGACAGATGGGCAATCATCTTGGCTTGGGCAGGCTGGCCCAGGGGGCAGAAGCCAACAGTGATCTGATCATCTGGTCATGAAACAAGAACAGAAGCTCCCCTGGACAGGAGAAGGATAAGCAGAGGCCACGTATACACATGCCTGAAAAGGATCTCACTGTGCCGAGGACACACACCAGCAGGCCTGGCAGGCCCAGGATAGATGCCCAGTCCTAGGAGGTCCCAGGCCCCCCTAAGCCCACCCAGGGTCAAATTCACCTGGGCCTCTTAGCCAAAGGGGCCCACAGCTGTCTGAAGCACATGGCAGAGCAGGCGTATTTGTGGGCTGGGAAATCATATTTCTGGGAAACTGTGAAAATTCCCAAGTTTAGTCTGATTTTCTGGGAGGGAAGAGGGTCATTAATGATTTCAGAATATGAACAAGGTAACTACTTCCTTGTCTTAACATTGAGAAAGATGGAAAACTAAGTTTTAAACCACAGAATGGTGAATTTAAAGTATCTGTAAAGATTGCTGGCCACTGGGGAGAGTGCCAGTTATAGAGCAGAAGGGGGGTCCCACTTGGCTGCAGGGTTGGGGGAAGGGGACTGAGCTAAGTGTCCTTCAAGATCTCTTCCACTACGGGGACCTCATGATGCTCATGTCACTGGCCTCTACTGGAGCCAGCCTCTGATGTCTACAGTACCCAGTCTCCCCTCGAGGGGTTATGCCCAGTTAACCCTTGTTGTCTACTCCTGATGTGAACTCGTTAGGCTACAAGCTCCTTGAAGGCAGAGTGCAGGCTGCCTCCTGCCCAAGGGCCATCCAATACTTAAGACAGTGCTCGGATTTCTGTAGGCCCACAAACAGAGCTGGAACTGAATGTCAAACATCCAGACACAACTTTAAGATGAAGTGAACAAACCGCTTCCCCGAAAGCAGAGCTAACAGAAAGGCCAGAGCTCAGGAACCGGGCCCTTGGCCTGGCTGGGACCTGAGGTGGCTCAGAGCTAACCTGGCTATCCTGGAAGGGAGGACGGCGCCCACCACTGAGAGCAGGTCGGGAGGCAGCCTGCCCATGATAAGGAAGGAGCCGGTGGCTTGGGGCTACTGGATGGACATCTGGGCTGCCTTGACATGACCTCCTTGGCTACGGGAAATAGTACAATCCTTTTTTTTTTACACATATGTGATCAGAAATTCAATTTTAGGAAATAAACGTGATTTTTAAAGATTATCTGAGTGACTTGTTAAGTCTAGCCTGTCACTGTCCAGACTAGCCTGTTCGTATCTCTCATTCCCTCACAATGGACAAGGAAGACTCCTTTCCCTGTGCCCACCACATAAAATGCAACGCTTTTCCTGTCCCCAGGGTCCACTTTAACTAAGGAAGATGGAGAGGTGAGGTCTTCCACAGAACTGTTTCCACTTCCTCATGGATCACCATGTGTTCCCTGTGGCCTGCTCCAGGGCCCACTCCTGCCCTGGCCTCTGGGGTGGAGGGACTCCTTCCTCTGTGCTATGCTGCCAGCCTGCACGCATCTCCAGCCTGAATTCCCCCAGAGGCCTCAGGCCTGGAGGTGGCATCTGGTGGGTTTCAGGCTAGAATGTACCACACAAAGACAAGGACAGCTGTGCGCACTGCTGGAGGCCCAGAAGCATGGCTTCATCAGCGTCCTAAACTGTCTCAGAAGCCAGTCGTCAGCCATAGGGTGGAAGAGGGTGGTGGGCCTTTCCTCCTCATTCCTGCTTCAAGAGCTCCCTCTCTCTTTACTGTTCCCCAGCCCCCGGGACTAGGGTGTCTGGATCTGAGGAAGAAAACCCATGGTACCTACCCCTGCCTCTAGCGGCCCACAGGGCTGTGGCTGCAATCCTGATAGTTGGGGAGGCACACACGCATGCCCTCCTGACACTGCTTTCCCAACTGCTTCTAATAATACTGACTCTTCCAAGGAAGCCTACATCGCTTACTACCACTGACACAGATTTATAGAAATGCACTTTTTTTGGACATTAAGCTTTTTAAATCTTGAGAAGAAGCTGAGAATCTCCACTGAACCACAAAGCAAACACATTTAGTCGATTCAGATTCACAGCACTGTTTCCCTTTTGAAAACAATTCAACAATGTGTGTGAACACTGGGTAAAATCAGAGAGCAATGAGGGCGGTTACTCCTGAGACGTCAGTATGTGAGATACATTATCATCAACTACAATTGGATCCCAGGCTCCTAAGCCCTGGGCCAGCTTCTCCTGCAAGTAGCTTAGCAACTGTGCCTTTCAGGGCTGTAGCGAGCACAGTATCACCTTTCTGACCTCAGCTTGCTTTGCACTATTCCAGCATTGGTTTCACTGTCACAGGTGGAAAGTAAGACTCATAGAACACAGAGCACCATACAGTCACCATTGTAAAGCACCCTTTCTGAAACACTTCCTAAAATCCAAGTCAAAATTAATGTCTGTAATAATGACATTTTAAATGTGCTTTGTGTAAAAATTCCTATGTGTCAGTTTGACCACTCTGGCCCCTTTTGCACTAAATGCCATGACTTTCACTTGACAGTAAAAACTATTTATAAAGGGCCAGAAAGCCCTGCTTCAAAATAACGCTCTCAACTATGAATACTTATTCCCTCTCATGCTGCAGGGCACAGGGTTCCAGAAAGGGCTGTTAGGACACTAGCTTCTAACAGGGTGCCCAGGCTGACTTGAGATGATGCTTTATTCTGTGACACCACTTTTGGGGAGACACAGTTTACTCTGCTAAAGGGCACCTGCAGGGCTGGATTTGGGGGTAGCTCATCCTGGATGCGTGTGTCCTGGGTCATTAAGCTGGAAGCAAAGGGCCGCCTTGTGGTAGTTTGGGGTTCTGTTCTCACCACTCACACCTGACTATGTGATACGGGAAAGAAGGCAGGTGTTCTTTCTGGCTCTGCACTCAGCCCCTTCTCTCACAGCTGACCATGTTACACTGGGCTCCAGTTCAACCAGTCCCTTCAGGCTCTCCCTCCAAAAGTCAAGATATCAAAAAGCCACATTAGTTTTGCTGTCAAGCCTCCATCTTCCATTTTCCTCTATCTCCTAAATAATATTAGATAACATGCCTGTAAATGACTATAGAGTATCAGTGCTTCTCTATAGCTTTTTGGACTCTCCCTCCCCAACCGTGAGTGGAGTATAGTCAGTATTAGCTGGATCTGCACTTTCTGGTACTCTCCTGCCTGTGGTGCCTGGTCCTGAGGCCTGAGACCAGGCTGTGCCCAAAATGGAGGAGAGGGCACTGCTTGGTCGCAGAGGAGCTAGCAATGTGTCTGCAGTCTTTGTTGCCTCCCTTCCCTTCCAGGGCTCGTATGCAGCAGACGAGGCCCTGATCCCAAGGCCAAGAAGGGCAAGAAGGGCATCTCCATTTGTACATGGACATTTGCATGGCTATTCCGGAAATCCAGCAAGGGGGTGTGAGGAGTTCTGACTTGATGCTGGCTTTGGGGTAACCAGCAGGAGAGAGCAAGAAGAACACAGGGAAGGGAAAGGCCAGGGTCAGGGCACGTGAGAGTGGGGTATGGGAAGGAGTGAGGGAGAGGGTGGACCCAGGCACTGAACTGTTCTACCTGCTTAACAGGTTTGTTTCCAAGTCCTGGCTCTAATCGTCAGCATTAGGGATCTGAAGCACACTGGAGCTAGTCCTAAATCGCAGAGCTTTTTTGCACTTTAGTTCAAACCAAAGCAATTTGGATGACAGGTCACATTAACTTTCAATATATTACCCAAAGGACAGGTTAAAGGGTGTGAAAGTAAACCCAGGTGGTTGCCTTCACTGCTGAGCTGAAATTTTATAAATAAAAAATATTTTAAACAAAAACTTTCAAAGCCCCAGACCTTAAGATGACAGATAGTGCTGCTTATTTTTTCCTTTGAAAAATGCATACAAAATACAGATAATGGTTATAAAATGTACACTGTAATGGTTATTTGCTGGAACACAGAGTCCACCACAGGAATTGCATCATGGGAGCCTGAGTGCAATTAGCGACAGGAAGAGGGAGGGGGAGAAGGAGCACTTGCAATGACGTGAGCAAGACTGTGTCACTGAGATGCCAAAGAAAACTGACAGTGAGGTTTTAAAAATGATGCAGCTTCAGAACCAAGTTGTTCACCACATGCAAACTGAATGCGATTTACATGGAAGCTCAAATCCATGCTTTTAATTTTTTTTTTAATGTAGGATAAAAAAAATTCAGAAAAGTAATTCCCACTCTCTC
The DNA here is from genome assembly GCF_964270905.1 of Leucopleurus acutus. Taxonomy (NCBI): domain Eukaryota; kingdom Metazoa; phylum Chordata; class Mammalia; order Artiodactyla; family Delphinidae; genus Leucopleurus; species Leucopleurus acutus. The sequence goes on along the minus strand of NC_139145.1, from coordinate 63,664,133 downwards.
TCCACCCCCTTTTTTGGCGTTAACAGAGAAATATGAACTCTCATTCTCAGGTCTTAAAAGCCTTTGCATCATTTTTATTTTCAACAAAAGTGAATCATTTGTTACAAAACCATGGCGTCCTGGCAAATTGGCATCACTGGGGCGGCTGAAAACATATTGCCCACGGTTAAAACAAACAAACGATTGGCTTGAGGAGTCCTCAGGTGGCACAGTGTGTCTAGCAACAATCCCGCCCCCTGGATCAAGGTTCCACCTTCCATGCCCACCGGAACACCTGGGCTGCCTGCTAGATCTTTCCCTTTCTAGGACCCAGTTTTGACTTCCAGCTGCTTTTCTGGGCAGGACTACAGGATGACCAGGTCATCCCATATACACAGCTCCTTCCACAGACTAAGCCCAGGGTGTCCTGACCCCCACAGGAGCTGCTGTCCCTCTTCTTTACCACCATCTCCTCTCCTCACCTGCCAGTCTCCCCTCAGCACCCTCTCCAGCCCTCCCTGAGTCCTCTCCTAGAGCCGCCCCAGGCCCCACTCTCTCCTCCAGCGCATGAGGCCAGGAGTGGTCCTCAGTCAGCCTTCCTGCTGGTGGAGGCACCCACCTGTCCCAGGGCCTGCGAGCAGACCGGGGCCCGCGTTTGCCTACCTTCTGGCCGAGGAAGAGGCTCTTGGTGGAGAGCACAGTGAAGCCATCGGCGGGTGTGCCCTCGGTCGTGCTGTCAGCGCTGGCTGCCTTGCTGACTTCTCCCTGCTTCTTCTTGCACAAACAGAAGAGTCAGTATGAGGCCTGCACAGATGGAGACCACGTGAATCTGGGCTTTTCTAACAGGCAGGTGAATGCCCATAATACTCAAGAGAAAACAGGAAACTAAACCACTACTAGTTCTCAGCATTTTTCAAAGTGGGGGCTGCAGGCTTATTTTGAAGTCCAAGAGTAAAGAGTGCTAAACTGTATTTTCATCACCTTTATAATCTTAAAAAAAGAGCTACCTAAAGGCAAAACTTCACAGTGATAATTTAGAACAGAACCACTTGCGTAACTTTAGACCAAGTAAATGTCTCTTAATTCAGGGTCTTCACTTTCTAGATGCCTGTACAGTATTCACGTCTGCAGGGAAAAACCAAACTGCTCTGGATCCTTAATTCTCAAAGAGCCAAAACTCAGACCAAGGATCATCACCCTCCAACCCTCCAACCCTCCGAGCCCAGGAGGCAAGACTCTCCAACCCTCTTTCATTAAGACCTGCCCTGGAGAAGGATCCATATGGGGGCTGTTGGTAAGCCTATCTGTCCCCTTGAGATGCCCCACCCCCTGCAGTGAGCATGGATCTTGGCAGGCTCTTGGGCCTCTTTCCAGCATCGTCCAGACTGAAGTATATGTCCTCTGGGGTTTCCAAGAGCCTTGCAAAGGTATGTTGTGTAGAGAGGTATGATTACTTTCCAGATCCTCTGCTGCCTAATGTACTTCTTCCTGAAGTGGATCTGCCCTAAGAGTGATCTATGCTTGCAATCAAGGTTTCATGCTGGGTCTCCCTTCACAACCATTTCTCCCAGTTCCCAAGAGTGAATATGAGCACCACCCCTCAAGCAGGGATGCATGTCTTTCTCAGTCTTTATTTCTGTCAAGGATGAGACTTCTGTTAGAAATGGATATTTTGGCTCATTTGGGGATTTTCTGCATTCAGATATATTGTTGAGTGAGAAAAGTGGGCACAATAGCAATTTTTGTTTAGGTACTTTTTCCTTCCCCCAATTATTATCAAAAAGGACATTACTCCTGAGGATGGTCCAGTGGGAGCAAATCAACAAAGTATGGGGTGAGAAATATTATAAAATATATAAAATATGATAAGTGGCCATGGCTTCCTGAAGGAAGGATCTGGACAGAAAACTCAGGGCAAGGCCCGTGCCCTATCCATTTTCCCTTTTAATACTCAAATTCATTAACATATTAATATTTTTACTTACACTGAAAAATAAGGTCTAATTTTACTAAGTGCTTTAACAATAAGGACTGCTTTGGCATTTAGGTTATGTGGCTAACCTGGAACATTTTCCATTAATTAAATGAGCTAAATTTGATGCTCCAAGATTTTGATATAAATGCTAAGACAGAAGGCCTTTTAACAAGAAACACGGTATTAGCAAAGATATAGTAAAATTATCACTATTTTGGTTTTCCTAACACTTCAAGTGTATCAGATTTGACAGGTATAATCAACAATTACATGGTGAGTCTTAGTAAAGCCTTTTTGATATACTTTCCAGGAAATAAGAAAAGCAAAGACGGGATGACAAATCCTTTCACAAGTCAGATGTTTCTAATTCTGTGCTTTCAACAAAACTGAAGAAATACCAAATTGAGTTAACAGCTGATAGACCATTAAAGAACAGATTGATGGAGTTTAGTTAACAGTAACGTACCAATGCGGGTTTCTTAGTTGTGATGAATGTACCAGGGTTATGGAAGATGTTAACAACAGGGAAACTGGGTGAGGGATATTCAGGAACTCTCTATACGGGCTTTGTAACTTCTGTAAATCTAAAACCGTTCTAAAATAAAACATTTATTAAAACAAATTGATGACAGATTACTATGTGATTGTTGGCATGTAACTCAGAAAGAGTTCAGAGGATTGAGCGATGTTGCTATAACAAAATCCTTTCCAGTCCCATTTAATTACTTTTGTGAACAAGATTTCCCAGGCACTTATACCTATAAATAAAATATAGGACGATGACTCATTTTTACAATGAGCAACATTTACCTTAGGGTACTTGAGTTAACTGAAAAAACTATCTCCATGCATTCCACGACATGATACAGTTCCAAAAAAATTTTACTTCCTCCTTAATAGTTAAAATTAAAATGTGTCAAGTATTTCAGTTTGATCAACTGTGTATTATTAATAAATGTGATAACTATCCAATCCTGTGGAAACCATAATACTTAGTGCTTTTATGATCACAAGAAAATTTTTCAAAATGAATTTAAATTTATGTACATTAATTTTGTTGCGCAAATCACTAACATACTACAAGCAAAAAAAAAAGGGTTACATTAGGATAAAAATTTGTGGGGCAAGTGAAAGGAAAATAAGGGCTCAAAGGAGTAAAATTATATAAATTTTCCAACTGTTAAAAAAGAGCCTGTTTGTGTATTTTGTGGTATATCAAATCATCACAGTAAGTAGATTTCTTTGGATACATTTAAATGATGAGAGTTTTCTTTTTAAATTTCAATATGTATTATATATCAAAATTACACCCTTTGTAGTAGATATTTAGATTTATTATGAGAAGTTTAGCTGTCAAATTTTAGATGTATGAGCTATGAAGATTTTCAAAACTGCTTTAGGAAGTATGCAAGCAAAAAAGTTTTAAAGCCACTACTCTACCCAGTGAACACCATTCGTACACGAGGTGCTCAGTAAATGCTTGGGAATGAAATGCAGTTGCTAAGTAGATAAATACTTAGTGCTTCTGCCCAAGGATACTTGGATTTGAAGAGGTCAGAAAGCCCTAAATGATAGAATTTCAAGCATCTGGGAATTGGAGCTGGTTTTACTGGGAGGAGGGGACCTGAAAGGCTCCCTGGGCCCCTGATACAAGTCAGCAGCTGCCTATGCAGCCAGGTTATAAAGCTTAACCTGTGATAATTAATACTGATAATTTTCAGCAATGATTCATTTGCATATGGTTACCTGAATTAAAGCTGTTGCCCCACATTGTAAATTGGTGCAGCCACTATGGGAAAACAGTATAGAGGTTCCTCAAAAAGTAAAAAATAGAACTACCATGTGCTCCAGCAATTCCACTTCCGGAAATACATCCAAAGGAAATGAAAACACTATATTGAAGAGATATCTGCATCACCATGTTCATAGCAGCATTATTTACAATAGCCCAGACATGGAAACAACCTAAGTGCCCATCAACAAATGAATAAAGAAAATGTGATACACACACACACACACACACACACACACAGAGGAATATTATTTAGCCATAAAAAGGAAGATAATCCTGCCAGGAAGCTGAGAGTTCCAAAAAAGATGAACGCAAACAAAACCATGCCAAGACACATTATAATTAAAGTGGCAAAAGTTAAAGACAAGGAGAGAATCTTTAAAACAGCAAGTGAAAACCTGTGACACACACACAAAAAACCCATAAGACTATCAGCAGATTTTTCAGCAAAAATTCTGCAGGCCAGAAGGGAGTGGCATGATTTTCTAAATGCTAAGAGTAAAAAAAACTTCCCACCAAGAATACTCTACCGGGCAAAACTGTCCTTCAGAAGTGAAGAATACAGAAAGAGTTCTCCAGACTTTAGCAAAAGCTAAAGGAGTTCATCACCACTAAACTGGCCTTAAAAGAAATAATAAAGGACTTCTTTTAAGCTCAAAAGAAAGGGCACTAATTAGTAACAGGAAAACATATGAAAAGTACAAGTACCTTTGTCACTGATAAAGGTAAATATAAAGGTGGTAGATTCATCACTTATAAAGCTAGTATAAAGGTTAAAAGACAAAAGTACTAAAAATAACTACAATAATTAATTAAGGACTATACACAAGATAAAGAGGTGTAAAATGTGATGTCAAAAACATAAAACATGGAGAGAAGAGTGAAAATATAGAGCTTTCGAATGGGATCAAACGTGTTATCAATTTTAAATAGACTGTTATAAGTTGTTATATATAAGCCTCACGATAAACACAAAGCAAAAGCCTATAGTATATACACAAAAGAGAAAGGAATGTAAGTGTACCACTAAAGAAAATCCTCAAATCACAACGGAAGAGAGCAAGAAAAGAAGAAAGGAACAGAGGAACTATTGGATTGGCCAAAAAGTGCCTTCGGTTTTTAAGTAAAAATAAAAGACACATTTTTCATTTTCACCAAGAACTTTATTCAACAACGTATTCAACCTTTTGTTCCACTACCCTCTGCCATTGTTCAGGCAACTTCATAATTCCATCTTACCAAAACTTTTTATCTTTTTTGAGCAAAGAACTGTTCCAGGTGCCTTTTACAGTCTTCCAGGGAACTGAAGTTTTTTCCATTAAGAGATTTTTGTAAAGACTGAAATAAATGGAAATCTGAAGGTGCAATGTCTGGTGAATATGGTGGATGAATCAGAACTTCCCAGCCAAGCTGTAACAGTTCTTGCCCAGTCATCAAAGAAACATGCGGTCTTGCGTTATCCTGATGGAAGAGTATGAGTTTTCTGATGACTAATTCTGGATGCTTTTCATGGAGTGATACTTTCAGTTGGTCTAACTGGGAGCAGTGCTTGCTGGAATTAATCGTCTGGTTTTCCAGAAGGAGCTCATAGTAGAGGACTCCCTTCCAATCCCACCATATACACAACACCATCTTCTCTGGATGAAGACTGACCTTTGGTGGGTTGGTGGTGGTTCATTTCACTTGCCCCATGATCTCTTCTGTTCCACATTATTATACAGTATCCACTTTTCATCAACCATCACAATTTGTTTTCAAAACGGAACGTTTTCATTATGTTTAAGTAGAGAATCACATGGGGAAATATGGTCAAGAAGGTTTCTTTTTGCCTACCTTATGTGGAACCCAAACATCAAAGTGATTAACATAACCAAGCTGGTGCAAATGATTTTCAACGCTTGATTTGGATATTTTGAGTATGTCCAGTATCTCCAGTGTGGTATAATGTTGATTTTTTCTCAATTAATGTCTCGATTTGATTGCTATCAACTTCAACAGGTCTACCCGACCGTGGAGCCTCGTCCAGGGAGAAATCTCCAGCACGAAACTTCGCAAACCACTTTTGACACATTTGATCAGTCACAGCACCTTCTCCATAAACTGCACAAATCTTTTTTTTGTATTTCAGCTGCATTTTTACCTTTCTTGAAATAATAAAGCACAATATGCCTAAAATGTTGTTTTTTCTGCCATCTTCAGTATTAAAAAGGCTACACAAAAATTCACCAATTTTGAGGTCTTTTATAAAATGCATGCTGATATGACAGCTGTCACAATACAATCTAACAAAATTTTTTTCGAATGAAGTTAAAGACAACTAAGTGCTACTAGAGCCATCTTATGGAAAAAACCAAGTGAACCTTTTGGCCAACCCAATACAAAACAGCCAAAAAACAATTAACAAAATGGGAATAAGTGCATACCTATCAATAGTTACTTTAAATGTAAACGCACTGAATTCTCCAATCAAAAGACACTGAGTGGATAAGTACACAACACCCATCTATATGCTGCCTACATGAGACACGCTTCAGATGTAGGGATATACGCAGACTGAAAGTAAAGGGATGGAAGAACATTTTCCATGCCAATAAAAACCAAAAGAAAGCTGAGGTAGCTATACTTATATCAGACAAAACAGACTTTAAAACAATGACTGCAATGACAATGAATGTCATTACATAATCATAAAGGAGTCAATCCAACAAGAGGATATAATATTTGTAAATATTTATGCACCCAACACGGGAGCAAATAAATATATAAAGCAAATATTAACAGACCTAAAAGAGAAAAAGACAGCAACACAATAATAACAGGGGACATTAATACCCCACTTTCATCCATGGACAGATCTTCCTTACAGAAAATCAATAAGAAAACACTGGCCTTAAATGACATGTTAAACCAGATGGATTTTAAAAATATACCCAGCATATTCCACCCAAATCAACAGGATACACATTCCTCTCAAGTACACATATAACATTTTCCAGGATAGACCACATGACAGGCCACAAAATAAGCGCTAATAAATGTAAGAAATCATGTCAAGTAACTTTTCTGACCACAGTGGTATGAAACTAGAAATCAATTACAAGAAGGAAACTGGAAAAATCACAAATATATGAAGATTAAACAACATGTTACTGAACAACCAATAGGAAAGATTACTTATCTTTAGTTTATCTGTTAGTTTCATTTACCTTTTCTGTTGTTCTTTTAATCTCTATTTCATTCATTTCTTCTCTGGCCTTTGTTATTTCCTTCCTTCTAACAACTTTGGGCTTCATTTGTTCTTTTTCTAGTTCCTTCAGGTTATGTTTTTTTATTTGAGATTTAAAAAAATATTTGATGTAGGCATTTATTGTTTTAAATTTGCCTCTTAGAACTGCTTTTGGTGCATAAGTTTTGGTAAGTTATATTTCCATTTTCACTTGTCTGAAGGTTTTTAAAATTTATTTTTCCTCTTTTCCTCTAGCCACAGCAATTAGGCAAGAAAAAGAAAAGGCATCCAAGTCAGAAAGAAAGAAGTAAAACTGTCACTATTTGAACATGACATATTATACATAGAAAACTCTAAAAACTCCACCAAAAAAATTGTTAGAATAAATGAATTCAGTAAAGTTGTAGGACACAAAATCATTACACAGATTTCTGTGGTGTTTCCATACACTAATAATGAGCTATCATAAAGAGAAATTAAGAAAACAATTTACAACCACATTAAAAGGAATAAAATACCAAGGATTATATTTAACCAAGGAGGTGGAAGTCCTGCATGGTGAAAACCATAAAGCACTGATGAAAGAAATTAAACACACAAATAAATGGAAAGATATTCTACGCTCAAGGACTGGAAGAATTAATACTGTTAAAATGTCCATACTACCCAAAGCAATCTACAGATCCAATGCAATCCCTAATCAAGTTCCAATGGCGAGAGAGCCCCAGCCAAGACAGCAGAAGAGAAGGACCTGAGCGCACCTCCTCTCACGAAAACACCAAAATCGCAAGTAACTGCTGAACAACCATCGGCAAAAAAAACTAGAGCCTACCAAAAAAGATATTTTCAAAGACAAAGAAGAAGCCACCACGAGATGGTAGGAGGGGCGCTTTCATGACATCATCGAATCCCATACCCAGCGGGTGGCTTACCCACAAACTGGAAAATAATTATGTCACAGATGTTCTCCCACAGGAGTGAGAGTTCTGAGCCCCACGTCAGGCTCCCAAGTCTGGTGGTCTGGCATCAGGAGGAGGAACCATCAGAGCATTTGGCTTTGAAGGCCAATGGAGCTTAAGTGCAGGGGCTCTACATAACTGGGAGAAACAGAGACTCTGCTCTTAGAGGATGCACACAAGGTTTCACATACACTGGAACCCAGCACAGCAGTAACTCCACATGAGCCTCAGCTGGACCTACCTACGAGTCTTGGAGAGTCTCCTAAGGAGGCGAGGGTTGGCTGTGACTCAGTGGAGGGGCAAGGACACTGGTGCCAGAGGTCCCAGAGAATACTGACTGGCGTGAGCTCTCCCAGAGGTCACCATTTTGGCATCAAGACCTGGCCCTACCCAACAGCCTACAGGCTCTAGTGCTAGTACACCTCAGGCCCAACAACCAGCAGGATAGGAACACAGCCCCACCATCAGCAGACAGGCTGCCTAAAGCTGTGCTGAGCTCACAGCCACCTCTAAACACACCCACTGACACAGTCCTGCCCAGCAGAGAAACTCAACCCAGCTCCACCCACGAGAGGGCAGGCACCAGTCCCTCACACCAGGAAGCCTGCACAAGTCCAGGACCAACCTCACCCACCAGAGGGCAGACACCAGAAACAAGAGGAGCTACGGTCCTGCAGCCAGCAGAAGGAGAACACGAAAACAGAAAGTTAGACAAAATGAGATGGCAGAAAAATATGTTCCAGACAAAGGAACAAGATAAAAACCCACAAAAACTAAGTGAAGTGGAGATAGGCAACCTACCTGAAAAGAATTTAGAAGAATGATATTAAAGATAAGCCAAGATCTCATAAAAAGAACAGAGGCACAGATCGAGAAGATATGAGAGACATTTAGCAAAGAGCTAGAAGATATAAAGAATAAAGAAAGATGAACAATTCAATAACTGGAATGAAAAATACACTAGTAAGGATCAGTAGCAGAGTAATTGAAGCAGAAGAAGAAATAAGGAGCTGGAAGACAGAATGGTGGAAAGCACTGCCGCAGAACAAAGAAAAAATAATGTAAAGAAATCAGAACAGTTTAAGAGACCTCTGGGATAACATTAAATGCACCAACATTTGCATTAGAGGGGTCCCAGAAGGAGAAGAGAGAAAAATGGCCTGAGAAAATATTTGAAGAGATTATAGCCAAAAACTTCCCTAACATGAGAAAGGAAACACTCACTCAAGTCCAGGAAGTGCAGAGACTCCCATACAGGATAAACCCAAGAAGGAACATGCTGAGACACATATTAGTCAAAGTGACAAAAATTAAAGACAAAGAAAAAATATTAAAAGCAACAAGGGAAAAGCAACAAATAACATACAAGGGAATCCCCATAAAGTTATCAGCTGATTTTTCCGCAGAAATTTTGCAGGTCAGAAGGAAGTGGCACAATATATTTAAAGTGATGAAAAGGAAAAGTATATAACCAAGAATACTGTACCCAGCAAGACTCTTGTTCAGACTTGACGGAGAAATCAAAAGCTTTACAGATAAGCAAGACCTAACAGAATTCAGCAGCACCAAACCAGCTTTACAACGAATGCTAAAGGAACTTCTCTAGGCAGAAGATAAAAGCCCAAACTAGAATCAAGAAAAGTACAAATGGGAAAGCTCACCAGTAAAGGCAAACACACAGTAAAGGTAGGAAATCATCCACACACAAGAAGAGAGTACAAATGCAGGATACAGGAAATGCATTTGAAACTGAGAGACCAGCAACTTAAAACAATCTTCTACATATACAGACTGCTATATCAAAATCTCATGGGAACCACAAACCAAGAATCTATAGTAGATACATACACACACAAGGGAAAGCAATCCAAACACAACACTAAAGATAGTCACCAAATTACACGAGAAGAGAACAAAAGAGGAAAGGAAGAAAAAAACCTACAAAAACAATCCCAAGACAATTAACAAAATGGCAATAAGAACATACATATCGATAATTGCCTTAAATGTAAATGGATTAACTACTCCAAACAAAAGACACAGACTGCCTTAATGGATACAAAAACAAGACCTGTATATATGCTGGCTACAACGGACCCACTTCAGATCTAGGGACACAGACTGAAAGTGAGGGGATGGAAAAAGGTATCCCATGCAAACGGAATCAAAAGAAAGCTGGAGTAGCAATACTCATATCAGACAAATTAGACTTTAATTTTTTTTTTTGGCTACGCTGCATAGCATGTGGGATCTCAGTTTCCCGACCAGGGATCGAACCCTATGCCACCCTGCCACCCTGCATCAGAAGTGTGGAGTCTTAACCACTGGACAACCAGGGAAGTCCCCAAAATAGATTTGACAAGAATGTTACAAAGAGACAAAGAAGGATATTACATAATAATCAAGAGATCAATTCAAAAAGATATAACAATTGTGAATATATATGCACCAAATATAGGAGCACCTCAATATATAAGGCAAACACTAACAGCCATAAAAGGAGAAATCGACAGTAACACAATAATATGGGGGGATTTTAACACCTGACTTACATCTTTGAACAGATCATCCAGACAGAAAATCAATAAGGAAACACAGGCCTCAAATGACACATTAAATCAGATGGACTTAACTGATATATATAGAGCATTCCATCCAAAAGCATCAGAATTCACTTTCTTCTCAAGTGCACATGGAACATTCTCCAGGATAGATCACATCTTGGGCCACAAATCAAGCCTTGGTAAATTTAAGAAAACTGAAATCATATCAAGCCTCTTTTCTGACCACAATGCTATGAGATTAGAAATCAACTACAAGGGAAAAAAAACAAAAAACACAAACACGTGGAGACTAAACAATATGCTACTAAACAACCAATGGATCACTGAAGATATCAAAGAGGAAACCAAAAAATAGCTAGAAACAAATGAAAATGAAAATGAAAGCATGACAATCCAAAACCTATGGGATGCAGGAAAAGCAGTTCTAAGAGGTAAGTTCATAGCAATACAATCTTACCTCAGGAAACAAGAAAAATCTCAAACAAACTAACCTTATGCCTAAAGCAACTAGAAAGAGAACAAAACCCAACATTAGTATAAGGAAAGAAATCACAAAGATCAGAGCAGAAAAAAATTAAATAGAGACAAAGAAAACAATAGAAAAGATCAATGAAACTAAAAACTGGTTCTTTGAAAAGATAAACAAAATTGATAAACCTTTAGCCAGACTCATCAAGAAAAAAAGGGAGAGGGCTCAAATCAATAAAATTAGAAATGAAAAAAGAGAAGTTACTATTAACACCACAGAAATACAAAGAATCATAAGTGACTACCTACAAGCAACTATATGCCAAAAAAAGGGACAACCTGGAAGAAATTGACAAATTCTTAGAAAGGTACAATCTTCCAAAACTGAACCAGGAAGAAATAGAAAATATGAACAGACCAATCAAAACCACTGAAATTGGAACTGTGATTTTAAAACTCCCAACGGGGAATTCCCTGGTGGTCCAGTGGTTAGGATCAGTGCTTTCACTGCGAGGGCCCAGGTTCAATCCCTGGTTGAGGACTAAGATCCCGCAAGCTGCAGTGCAGCCAAAAACAAAAATACAAAACAAAAAAACCCAAAAGAACTCCCAACAAAAGAAGTCCAGAACCAGATGGATTCATGGGCGAATTCTATCAAACATTCAGAGAAGAGCTAACACCTATCTTTCTCAAACTCTTCCAAAAAGTTACAGAGGAAGGAACACTCCCAAACTCATTCTATGAGGCCACCGTCACCCTGATATTAAAAGCAGACAAAGATACCACAAAAAAAGAAAATTACAGGCCAATATCACTGATGAATACAGACAAAAATCCTCAACAAATACCAGCAAACCAAATCCAACAGTACATTAAAAGGACTTTACACCACGATCAAGTGGGATTTATCCCAGAGATGAAAGGATTTTTCAATATCTGTATATCAATCAGTGTGATACACCACATTAACAAATTTAAGAATAAAAACCATATGATCATCTCGATAGATGCAGAGAAAACTTTTCACAAAATTCAACACCTTTTATGATAAAAACTCTCCAGAAAGTGAGCACAGAGGGAACATACCTCAACATAATAAAGGCCATACATTGATATGTCAAACGCACAGCTAACATCAGAGTCAATGGTGAAAAGCTGAAAACATTTTTTCTAAATCAGAAACAAGACAAGGATGTCCACTCTCGCCACTTTTCTTCAACATAGTTTTGGAAGTCCTAGCCATGGCAATCAGAGAAGAAAAAGAAATAAAAGGAATCCAAATTGGAAAAGAAGAAGTAAAACTGTCACTGTTTACAGATGACGTGATACTATACATAGAGAATCCTAAAGATGCTACCAGAAAACTACTAGAGTTCACCAATGAATTCCATCAAGTTGCAGGATACAAAATTAATACACAGCAATCTGTTGCATTCCTATACACTAACAAAAGATCATAAAGAGAAAATAAAGAAACAATCCCACTTACCATCACATCAAAAGAATAAAATACCTAGGAATAAACCGATTCAAGGAGGCAAAAGACCTGTACTCTGAAAACTATAAGATGCTGATGAAAAAAATCAAAGACGACACAAACAGATGGAAAGATATAACATGTTCTTGGATTGGAAGAATCAAAATGACTGTACTACCCAAGGCAATCTACAAATTAAGTGCAATCCCTATCAAATTACCTATGGCATTTTTTTTTGCAGATCTAGAACAAAAAAAATCTTAAAATTTGTATGGAAACACTGAAGACCCCAAATAGCCAAAGCGATCTTGAGAAAGGAAAATGGAGCTGGAGGAATCAGGCGCCCTTACTTCAGACTATACTACAAAGCTACAGTCATCAAAACAGTATGGTACTGGCACAAAAACAAAAATAGAGCTCAATGGAACAGGACAGAAAGCCCAGAAATAAACCCACGCACCTATGGTCAAGTAATCTACAACAAAGGAGGCAAAAATATACAATGGAGAAAAGACAATCTCTTCAATAACTGGTGCTGGGAAAACTGGACAGCTACAGGTAAGAGAATGAATTAGAACATTCTCTAACAGCATACACAAAAATAAACTCAAAATGGATCAAAGACCTAAATGTAAAGACGACAGTATAAAACTCTTAGAGGAAAACATAGGCAGAACACTCTTTGACATAAATCGCAGCAATATCTTTTTTGATCCACCTCCTAGAGTAATGAAAACAAAAACAAACAAATGGGACCTAATTAAACTTAAAAGCTTCTGCACAGCAAAGGAAACCATAAACAAAATGAAAAGACCACACACAGGATGGGAGAAAATATTTGCAAACAATGCAACAGACAAGGGATTAATCTCCAAAATACAAAACAGCTCATGCAGCCCAACAGCAAAAAAAATACACGCAACCCAATCAAAAAATGGGCAGAAGATCTAAACAGACATTTCTCCAAAGAAGACATACAGATGGCCAAAAGGCACATGGAAAGATTCTCTAATGATTAGAGAAATTCAAGTTGAAACTACAATGAGGTATCACCTCACACCGGTCAGAACGGCCATCATCAAAAAGTCTACAAACAATAAATGCTGAAGAGGTGTGAAGAAAAGGGAACCCTCCTACACTGTTGGTGGGAATGTAAATTGGTGCAGCCACTATGGAGAACAATTTGGAGGTTCCTCAAAACACTGAAAATAGAGCTATCGTATGATCCAGCAATCCCACTCCTGGGCATATATTCAGAGAAAACCATCCTTTGAAAAGACACATGTACCCCAATGTTCACTGCAGCACTATTTACAATAGCCAAGACATGGAAGCAACCTAAATGTCCATCAACAGAGGAATGGATAAAGAAGATGTGATACATATATACAATGGAATATTACTCAGCCATAAAAAAGAATGAAGTAATGCCATTTGCAGCAACACAGATGGACCTAGAGATTATCATACTAAGTGAAGTCAGACAGAGAAAGACAAATATCATATGATATCACTTGTGTATGGAATATTAAAAAATAATAAAAATGAACTTATTTGCAAAACAGAAACAGACTCACAGACTTAGAAAACAAACTTACGGTTACCAAAAGGAAGGGGGGAGGGGAAGGATAAATTAGGAGTTTGGGATTAACATACACTCTACTATATATAAAATAGATAATCAACAAGGACCTACTGTAGAGCACAGGGTACTCAATACTCTGCAATAACCTATATGTGAAAAGAATCTGAAAAAGAATAGACATATGTATACGTATAACTAAATCACTTTGCTGTACACCTGAAACTAACACAACATTGTAAACCAAATACACTCCAATATAAAATAAAATTTAAAAAATAAAATGTGCTCTTAATAAAAAAAGTATATATATGTATAACTGAATCACCTTACTGTACAGCACAAATTAACACAACACTGTAAATCAACTATACTTCAATTTAAAAAAATAGTAAAATGTGAAAAAAAATTCCAATGGCATTTTTCACAGAAATAGAATAAACAATCTTAAAATTTGTATGGAACCACAAAAGACCCCCACATACCCAAAGCAACCTCAAGAAAGAAGAACAAATCTGAAGGCATCGTGCTCCCTCATTTCAAACTACATAACAAAGCTGTAGTCATGAAAACAGTATGGTATTGGCATAAAAACAGACACAAAGATCAATAGAACAGAACAGCAAGCCCAGAAATAAACCCAGGCATATATGGTCACTTAATTTACAACAAAGGAGGCAAGAATATACAATGGAGAAAGGACAGTGTCTTCAATAAATAGTGTTGGGAAAACTGGACAGCCAATGTAAAAGAATAAAACTGCACCGCTTACATCTTACAGTGTACACAAAAATTAACTCAAAATGGATTAAAAACTTGAACATAAGAGCTGAAACCATAAAACTCCTAGAGGAAAACGGACAGTAAGCTCTTTGATATTAGTACTGGCAATGCCTTCGGATTTGACACCAAAAAAAAAAGGCAACAAAAGCAAAAACAAACAAGTAGGACTATATCAAACTAAAAGGTTTCTGCACAAGAAAGGAAACAATCAACAAAGTGAAAAGGCAACCTATGGAATGGCAGAAAATATTTGTGAATCATTTATCTGACAAGGGGTTAATATCCAAAACATATACAAACTCAGACAACTCAAGAGCAAAAAACTCAAGACCATTTTTCCAAAGAAGACATACAAATGGCCAACTGGTACATGAAAAGGTGCTCAACATCGCTAATCATCAGGGAAATGCAAATCAAAACTACAATGATACAGCACCTCACACCTGTTAGAATGGCTATTATCAAAATGACAGGAAATAACAAGTGTTGGCAAGGATGTAGAGAAAAGAGAACCCTGGTACACTGTTGGTGGGAACGTAAACCGGAGCAGCTACTATGGAAAACATTTTGCAGGCTCCTCAAAAAATTAAAAAGAGAACTCCCACATAATTCAGCAATTCCACTTCTGGGTATTCATCCAAAGGAAACAAAAACACTCACTCAAAAGTATATATATGCACCCCATGTTCACTGCAGCATTATTTATAATAGCCAAGATATGGAAATATGGAAAAAAACCTAAGTGTCCATCAATGGATGAACGGATAAAGAAAATACGATACACGTACACACACACACCCCCCTATATAAAACAAAATGGAACATTCATCAGCCATAAAAGTGAAGGAAATTCTGCCATTTGCGACAAAATGGATGGACCTTGAGAGCACTATGCTAAGTGAAATAAGTCAGATAGAGAAATTAAAATACCATATACCACATAATCCCTCTTATATGTGGAATCTTAAAAAAACAATAACAAAAAAACCCAAACTCACAGGAAAAAAGATCAGATTTGTGGTTACCAGAGGCAGAGGGTTGGAGGAGGAGGGATGATTGGAGGAAAGTGGTCAAAAGGTACAAACTTGCAGTTATCAGATAAATAAGTACTGGGAATGTAATGTACAACACAATGACTATAGTTAACACTGCTGTATGATACGTAGGAAAAGTTGTTGAGAGTAGGTCCTAAGAGTTTTCATCACAAGGAAAAAACCATTTTTTTCTGTATGTGAGATGATGGATATTAACTACCCTTATTGTGGTCATTTCATGATACATGCAAGTCAAATCATGCTGTACATCTTAAACGTATACAGTGCTTTATGTCAATTATAATTCAATACACCGAGAAAAAGAATGTTGTAGAGGGTAAGAGGTGGAAATTATAAACAGAATATATATCATGAATGTACAAACAAATTTAATGAGAGGCCAGAATGTGTTATTTTAAAAAAGTTTTTTAAGGTGTTGCCCCACTCACTCTGCAGTGGGCGGCTTTGCAGCCCTCTACCATCAGACCAGAGGGGATTCTACCTAGGGACGTAGTCCATAGTCACAGGACACACAAGTAACACTTTATCTGAACTCTAAAGTCCTGCATTTGACCCCTGGTCTACTAGCTGCATAGCCTTAGGTACATGGCTCACATTCCCTAAGACTTAGCTTCCTCATCAGGAAAGTGAGATAAGGCAGGAGAACTGACTAAACAAGTGGCCAAGGCAGAGAAAGTGGCAAACCCTGTGCAAGACCAGCTGCTCCTTCCCAGTTCTCACAGTCTGTCCACCTGGCAACCAACACCTGCCTCTTCCCTGCAAGGCGTGCAGCCCGTGACACGGTGCTTCAGGTCTACACAGTTGCCTTGGGAGATGTCACTATATTCCAATCGTAACAACTGTGCCCTAAGTTTTCCTAAGGTCTGTAGTCTGCGATTAAGTCCCTTCCTCACTTCTTGGTATTAAAATGCCCTTTCTTACATGAAATGGTGAGAGTAGATGGTAGATTCTTTACACAACCTGGCACAGGGAGGACAAAAGCTAGCAAGCAATACTTTGTCCATCTCCAAAATGATTGACATTTTATGGATGGCTAGTGGGAAGCTGCTGCATAGCACAAGGAGATCAACTCTGTGGTCTGTAATGACCTACAGGGGTGGGGTAGGGAGGGTGGGAGGGAGGCTCAAGAGAGAGGGGATATGGGGATATATGTATACATATAGCTGATTCATTTTGTTGTACTGCAGAAGCTAACACAACATTGGAAAGCAACTATACTCCAATAAAGAGTTAAAAAAAAATGATTGGCAGCTGCACAGCACAGGGAGATCAGCTCCGTGCTTTGTGACCACCTAGAGGGGTGGGATAGGGAGGGTGGGAGGGAGACGAAAAAGGGAGGAGATATGGGGATATATGTATATGTATAGCTGATTCACTTTGTTATAAAGCAGAAATGAATACACCATTGTAAAGCAACTTTACTCCAATAAAGATGTTAAAAAAAAAAGACTGACATTTTAGAAATTCATATTGTTGTACAAATCCAAAAACTCCATGTATTGTGCATACATCCAGTTTTGTTTTGAGCAGCAGAAAACCTGTAAGGTCAGAGTCAGTGGGAGACGTATTTAAGAATCTGTAGAACTGAGTGTCCAAAAAGACTTGTGTGAAATTATCAACCCAAGATTACCTACGCCTAGTCTCCTTTGCTCTGCTGTTTGAATCTCTGGAAATTTCATTAAAAAGTCAGCAAAATTTTGCAAGGATGGCAGCTTCTCAAAAGAACCAATCCCTTTTTTTGGCATCCCTTACCAGAACATTAATCACTCATTTGCAGTTTAAATATTTCTCAAAAAGAAAGAGGCGCTCTCCCAAAATCATCTTGGGCTTTTTGCCAGGCAGTGAGGAGCAAGTGTATCTTCTTGATGGGGAAGAGTGATTCACATATGGGGGTGGAGTTCAACTGGGGTGGTAGAGCGGGTTTACATTTGAAAAATCCTAGGTGAGATGACTATTTATCAAAACTTTTGGCAAAAACTGCCTTCTTGGAGATACCTTAAAGATTATCCTATGAATCTTGGTGAGCATTCTGACAGGGGTCTTAACCTTGAAGATTTAGGCATAAATGGTTTCCTTTGAATCTTCGGTATTTTATGCATTTTAAAACCTTATTTTGAACTTCCCTGGTGGCGCAGTGGGTAAGAATCCGCCTGCCAATGCAGGGGACACGGGTTCGAGCCCTGGTCCGGGAAGATCCCACATGCCGCGGAGCAACTAAGCCCGTGTGCCACAAATACTGAGCCTGCGCTCTAGAGCCCGCGAGCCACAAGTACTGAAGCCCAAGTGCCCTAGAGCCCACACGCCACAACTACCGAAGCCCAAGTGCCCTAGAGCCCGTGCTCCGCAACAAGAGAAGCCACCGCAATGAGAAGCCCGCACACCGCAACAAAGAGTAGCCCCCGCTCGCAACAACTAGAGAAAGCCTGTGCACAGCAACAAAGACCCAACGCAGCCAAAAAGATAAATAAAATTTAAACAAAACAAACAATCATTTGGGGCCAGCCAAGTCTCTCTTAAAAAAGTAAAATTAAAAAAATAAATAAAACCTTATCTTGAGAAGAGTCCCCAGGCTTCTCTGAAACGTTGGGGACCCCACATGAAGGACTGTCCCATTCTCTCCGGGAAGAGCCAGGCATGCTCCCCCCTGTGCCAGGAGCTCTCTCCTCTCAATCACTTAAATGCCTTGAGTGTTACCTTACCAGAGAAGCCTCCCCTGAGCACCTATGTAAGACAACACTGCCGTGCCATCACTCCACTTTATTGTGGTCGGAGCACCACTTGCCCCCCCCCTTGTGCAGTGACTCTACCTCCCTCACTAGACCAGAGCTCCCTGAGCACCAAGGTGCTGTACCCTCACTACCAAGAAGGGGAACAAGCACATGTAGATGTGATAAATATGGATCGAATGGATGCATCTTCTTTCAACAACTCAGTGTCAGATGTGTAAATAAGTCCACTCTTGAAATTTCTTAATGGGATGATAAGCCATCAGAGTTAAAAAATACACTCTCTGCTTCAGTAAGTCCACCTTGAGGACTTTCTCCTACAGATACACTTGCACTTATGCAGAGACCCACACACAGTGATGGTCACTGCGGACTGTTTGTCAGGATGGACACGAGGAACAATCCATAGAGAACTGGGTACATTGCTCCTGCCTACAGTATCAGTAACTGGAGCCACACCATGAGAGACGAAAGCAGCTCCACACGCCAAGATGAGTAAGAACTGCCAAGGGAGTAACAGCGGCAGCTGACATGTGTGCCAGACACTGCTGTAAGCACTTCACATGAATCCTCTTTTAAGCCTCCCAACCACCCTGTGTTATACCTCCATTTTACAGATGAGGAAATTGAGATACCAGAGGAATGAAGTAACTCCCCCAACTCACACCTCACACAGCCAGCAACTGGCAGAACTGGAATATAAAGCCAGATGAGCTGGCACCAGTAACCACTGACACCACACTGCAAAAACAGTGGGGAACACGACACACACACACACACACACACACACACACACACACACACACACACACACTCTAAAGGCCAGTAGGATGGGGAAGACTTTATGTATCTCTGTGCTTTTTATGTGCTTAGACTTTCTGAAAGGGTACATGAAAACTCATTCCAGAGACTGCTCTGGGAAGTGGGAGGACTGAGTGAGATTTTATTACCGCACACTCTTTGTACCATCCAAACTCTCACACATATTACCTACACAAAGACATTATGCAAACATTCACTAGAGTCAGTAAATTGTAGGGCTGGGATGGACCCCATCATTTCACGGCAGGGGGTAAACTGAGGCACAGACTTGCCTGAGGCCACCCAAGTAGAAGGAGGAACCCCAAGGCACTGCCAGGGCCCCGGATGCCCAGCCCCTGGTGGGTTCTGTCACCTTCTCTAACAGTTTCCACTACGGCTGACTCAGCTGTCACAACTGGAGACTTTCAAAACCTTCCAATTACATAGAATTGGGGGGAAAATTATGATTTGGAATTCAAGTGTTGACACTTGAAAAATACCAACTCCCTTTCACTACAAGTGCTTTAGCATGTTACTAAGGCTTTGTCTGCATGTCTCTGGAAAGGTTATTTTCAGAACATTCCACTTAAACCTGGAGATGCAGGGTTCTCCGCTGTTTCTGGGAGCTGGTACCACAATTTACATTAAACAAATGTTTTGAAAATTAGCTGTTCACGGTTCCAATTTCAGCTTCCCCCAGGGTTTAATGTTAGCCAAATACTGGTACAGTAAGCAGACAATGTGTTTTATTGTGTAGAAGAAAAACAGACCACCATAACAGACTTCCTGCTTTTGTAATCAAGGGAAAAGTTGAGTGTTCAAGTGATTATTGGCATATGGTTATTAGAAACACTGAGTTCCGAATATAGCTACTAGAAGACACACACACACACACACACACACACACACACACACACACACACACACACACACACACACACACACACACACACACACACACACACACACACACACACACACACACACACCTCTATATTTCAAGTCCAAAAAGAAAGAAAAAGCATTCATAGTGTTTGGGAAGTTGGGAAGTTGGGAAAGTTATGGGGCAAAAACTATGCCAGAAGACTGGGGGTGACAGGGAGCAAGGTTCAACCCAGGGTTGCCAGAGACACTCGGGTTGGAGAGGTGCCACAGTGCTGCCCCTGCTGGCCCCCCGCTCTGCGGGCAGCCAGCTCCCTGAGGCCCATAATCAAGAGATGATGGATTTGGCATCTTCGTCTTCTTTTTTAACATTTAAAGGGGGATACACAGGCGCTCTCCCCTGCCTTCCCTGTCCTGCACCTCCCCCCAGATGCAAATGTTGTAAGGGAAAAAAGAAACAGTTCAATCTGCTAATTTTATAGTTAGCAGGAATGAGCACTCTGTGAAATCCCCAGCCTGCCCTGAGCCTCCTCCAGGGCTTGTGAGCAAGGTGGAGTGCAGCGTCTGGAAATAACTTACAGGACACTCTTCTGTATCCGGTTTCTCTCTCAAAGAGCTGGGAGTGATTCTGAGCCTGGTGGGGTAGGGTGGGGTGGGGGGTGTCTGTTGGCAAGAGGAATTTAGATTTTGTCGTTTTCAGGGAAGTGTTTGTCCACACCCAGAAGGATGTACAATACATACAGCCTCTTACACCTCAACTAAAGAGAGTCCACAAACACAAACAGTGTGGGTGGGAGGTGAGAGGTCACAGAAGGTGCCCCCCATGTGGTGAAGGCCTGCCTGATGTCTGGATGGGCTCAGCGGAGGGGACATGCTGGGAGGGCGGGCTGGCATGTGGCCCCGGGTCACTGCTCCTGGACCTGTTCTGAGAAGGTGTCCTCACCAGCTCACTCTGGTGAGGGCTTTGGGCTCTAGTAAGAATGTCCTGACACTGACACTGCATTAGGCCTTGCAGGGCATTTCCAAGGGGATATTACTGGGGGTCTTTCAAAATAGGGAGGCCACCTTCTGCCAGAGATAATTTCCTCTTAGTCTGGCTAGAGGCCAGAAGGGTGACTCCTGAGGGGGCACCCCAGGGCAGGGCAGGGTGGAGCAGCCTTAAGATTCCATTTTATTAAACACAGAGCTGCGCTGTTCCTAGTCTGCTGGCCCTGGAGTCTGTGACAACAGCTGAGAGGCAGGGCCCAGCGAGGAAGAAACAGAAACCATGTGTCCCAGTTACCCTGGAGTCTCAGACAGGTGAATGCAACCAGCCACGGGTGTGGACCTCCCGAGGGTGGACCAGGAAGATCCTGGCTTGGGATTAGTGGGCCTGCCCCATCCTAGAAGACATTAGGTCACACTCATGAGAAGGTTTCGCTCCCCACAGAAAGACCAGCACCTACGACCTAGTCTCAATCCCAGCTGGGTCTGGCAGGAAGCGTCCAAATAACGCATCTATTTTCCTCCTTAACAAGGTGGTCATTTCAAAGAGCTAACCATCTGAACCATCCCTGCTGGAACAGGCTCGGAGGAGGACATGCAGCCATGGCAACACAATGACAGTTCTGGGCACGTCAAGGGCAAGCGGGCAGCTGGCAGCTCTGGGCAGGACTCGACTGCTGTCGCTCGCACAGGGAAGCTCCTGTATACACATGTCCCACCCCACGGGCGTGAGCATCTCCTGGAAGGGTGGGCACCAGGTTCCTCCAGCCTGGGGCTATCTGCCCCAGCACCTCCCCACATCCTCCTTGCCTACAGAAATCTAGTCCCCAACTTGCATCCAGACTCTGGCCACTTGAGCTGGACTAGCCCTCTGTCACCAGCTCCATTTGTTCCACAGGCCCCCACCCCAGAGGGGAATGAGCCCTCAGTAGGAAGGGGAGCCCGCATGACCCCGCCTGCCGGCACCCGCCCAGCCCCACCCTCCACACGTCCCTGCCAAATCACCTACGCACCTTGGATTTCCGGGCCCCTTTCTTGCCCCCTGCTTTCTTAGACACGGGCTTCTTCTGGGACGGAGACTTGGCCTTTTTGGCTGGGGGTGGTGTGATGATGGCTTCCAACTTCCCTTTGGATCCTCGTTTCTTCGCTAGCAACTCCGGATGGATGTTTGGTAACACTCCCCCGCTGGCGATGGTGACTCCTTTTAGCAGCTTGCAGGAAAACCAAAGTAGTGGATGGTGAGTCAGACCAGCACGTCCGTGACCTTCAAGAACTCAGCCCTGCCCCCACCCCATGCTCTTGCTTTGGGTTGGTAGAGCTCCCTCCTCCATGGCATCTACAAGGAGGCTGACAGGACCCTGCCTCACAACACGGAGAGCAAGTCTTCAGAGTCCCTCACTCGGGTGGAGTTTCCACTCGGGTGGAAGAAAGACCCATCTTTCTTCCAAGGAGAGCCAAATACCTTGTTTCATTCTCCTCCCCCAAACCAATAAATCTTGGGGAAAAACTGCCATGGGGTGGCGGGGGGGGGGGACGGGGAAGCTGCTAATAGTCCAAAATGCAGTCCACACCCTTGATAGCCAGCCAAACAGCACCCTCCCTCTGGACAGACAACTCTTGGGCAGCAAGACTGCCTGCTGGTGTGTCTGGGTGGGGGAGGGAAAGGAGAGCCCCATACCTGATTCAGCTCTTCATCGTTGGCCACGGCCAGCAGGATGTGCCGGGGCGTGACCCGGCCCTTCTTGTTATCTCTCGCTGCATTGCCAGCCAGCTCCAGAATCTCCGCTGTGGGGAGCAGAGGGGAAGGGCATGTGGTCACGTTAAAGCATCAGAGAACCGTGTGCATCCTCCCGGATGCCCTGTTCTTGGTGCCAGGAATGGGAGCCGGCAATTGGCTTCCCGAAGCAGCTACCCCAAGCTATGAAGCTGCAGGCGGTCTGCCTGGCAACACCTGGAGCCAAGTCACAGAGGTGTTGAGAGTCAAAGCTGAGTGAGACTAGGAAGACCCCTGGTCCAACCCCTTTGTTGTGGACATGAAGACCCTGAAGCTTAGAGAGGAGAAAGGACCACCAGCTGAAGGCCCTCAGTGAGAAGTGGTAGAGCTGAGATTTGAAGCCCTTTCCCAGAACAGGGCTGCCCACAGTCAGCGCTCCTGACGTCACCAGCAACAAGCCCGTGGAGCAAGCAGTGTGGCCGAGACTGAACTGTGCATCTTGAGCAACGGGTCATACATGGGTTTACAGGACTTCAGGGGGTGGTGGCATATTACTTAGTAAATTTCTGTTAATGGAACCAATGTTGAACGCCTGTACAGTCAGATTCAAAACTAGAAGGATATGACTGGACCCTTTACAAAGTCAACGTCATAAAAACATAAAACAAAAAAGGTGGAGTGTAGTAGATTAGAAGAGGCTACACAGCCACAACAGCCAATTACATATAGTGTCAATCCTTGACGGGATCCTGATTGCAAAAAAAGCTATAAAAGTCATTCTGGAGACAACTGAGGAGATCTGAATGTAGACCAGATATTAGACACAAAGGAATTATTGGTTTTCTTGGGTGTGATAATGGTATTACCACTCTGAAGGGAACATCTTGTCCTTAGGAGATACACGCTGAAGTATTTAGGGGTGAAGGGCTTTGGAGTCTGCAATTTACTCAGATAATCCTGAAAAAGTCTACAGAGGAAAACAAATGTGGTGAAATACTAACACTTGTTAAATCCAGGAGTGATGTAAGAGAGCAAGACGTCAGAGAGTTCCTCTCTCAGCTTTCTGTATATTTGACTTTTTCCACAAAATAATAAAAAACCTAGAAGGATATGAGCCTGACTTAGAGTTGGTGCTAAGTTAGAGTTTATTGACCAGTCCTTTGGGGCAGGGTTTGCCAGACAAGAAGACAGGTTCTTCCACAGCACCAAAGATGGGGAAAATTAGGAAGTACCCTTTGGCAAGAGATTTTTTTCTCCTTGGTGGCCCAGTTCTCTTTCTAAGTGTCAACCTCATCACTTTCGCCTCATTTTCTTAATGAGAAATGCAGACTGTCCCAAAATGTATCTTACACCCTCACTTCTGCAATTCTGTCCACGCCACAGCCCTGCCTGTCATATCCACCTAGCACTCCCTTCTAGGCTCAACTCAAGTCTGACCTCTTCCTGGTATTAAAGGATTTCTAATATTCGAAGTTATGTTGCAAACACTAGATGTCTCCAGCAAAGCGAAAACTCAGAATCATTATAAAATAACTAGGGAAAAAATTCTAGCTGCATTAAAACCAGGTATTTAAAATTTACAATATTACATGGTTTCTGTTGTTAAGGGGTACTAACAGCTGAACCCAATGCAAAAACTAGTCTGTGTGTCAAGCTGAAAAGCTGCTTGGATACTCACACCTGGATCACACGGATTCAATGCCTAAATCCAAGGCAGGAATTCATTTACTCAATAATCAATCACTGCACTGATGATACTTGGACACCAGAGGCAACTGAGGCCCCTGCCTGCTTGATGCTCCCAGGCCATAGGGGCCCCTCGCCCTGAACGTCACATGAGCAAGTCACTAGAGTGAGGCCCGGGGAAGAAGGGGAGATAATCAGTACACTTCCCACCCTCATCCATTAGTCTCCACAGGGCTGTTCCCCATACAGCCTGAGTACAGGCCCACCTGTCAATTTCATGGAAGCTTCCCTATAATTGATGGTGACTGTGTGTCCCGAAGCCCAGAGGAGATGACCCTGTCACGGCCAAGCAAGAAAGCGTGCTTGGGATACCTAAGTGACCTGATGCCCATGTGCAGAAATGAGCCCAGCTTGGCCTCCATTCTCCCACGTTCACGCAGGAGGCAGCACATCTGCAACGCTATTGTCCAACTCACTGCCTGTGAGGAAGTGAGGCCGGAGCCTGACGCAACAGGAGCCTGACCCTAGGAGTAAGGGCACAGGAAGGAGAGCCAGCCACAGCCAGCCCAAGGGGCAGGAAGGCTGGAGAGGGCAGCTGGCACCGCTGAGCTGTAGCCCACTTGGCTGGCTTCCTGCCCTCCACCACCCCCTCACCTCCCCAGCCTTCCTCCACTTTGAGGCCACAGGAAACGCGAGGCCATCAGTATTTACAAAGCCAGAATACACAGGAGGAGGCTGGGGGATTACAACCTTCTCCCCATAATGTGCTAAGAATGCTTTACCTGGCCCTCATTTAAAAAGAGAGAGAGAAAGAGAAGGAGACAGAGAGACAGAGAGAAACCCACAATAGTGTCCTAAGCCCATCCATTTGGCAAGAAGATCGTTTGAAATTATGGCTTCTCGGGAAAGTGGAAGTGGCCTGTTTTCTCTTCCTGCCCAGAGTATTGGTGCAGGTTCTCCCCAAGAGAAGGCACAGTGGCCGCTGGTGGAGGCTGGAGGGGAAGAGGCAAGTGGTCTTTTTATTTTTGGCATCACTACTTTATTTTTTGTGCGGGGAAGGTGCAGATGATGAATGCAAAGACCTGGAGGGTGGAGAGGGGTCACCAGAACTCCAAGTGTGTTTGGGCCCCTGATTTGGGTGAGGGACAGGCAGTATGTAACACAAGCAAGTAAAGCAGTGCACTGAGCTCTAAGGAGCACCCACAGCTGAGAAACAGGACGATCAGTTCTCCAAGAACTCCCCTGGACTACCACTAGCTCCCCCTCCGCCGCCCTCTCACATTGTATCTGCAATCGCCAAATAGCCTGAGTTTCTCCTCATGGGAAATGTCAAGGACTGTGCTCACTTACTGCTAATTCAGCCTGGACTCAGGGAAGCCAGACTGGATCCACCTGGGAGTAATAACAAGGTGGACACGGAGGGGCTGGAGAGGTGTGTGGAGTGGGGTGAGGAGTGTTCTAACTCCTCAGAAAGAGCTGGGCTGGGGTGTCCGTCCTGTCACTCCTCTGACTTCTTCACCAAGGAGCTAGAAAATCCAGGACTCCTTCCTTTCTGCAAAACCCCAGCTCACTTGTGATCTGCGAAGACCAAGATAACTGGCCCTCCCACTCCCTATCTTCAAAGAGAGGACCCTCAGCCCTGTGGGGAGGGAGGGAGCTGCGTCAAGTGGGGTAACAAAGAGGGGCAGAGATTCCCATCTTGGCTGGTTGCACAAGAGCTTTATCTTCCGTTTACTCCTGCATGTTTTCCAGTTGGATAGTTACCACCGCAACGGCTTCGGTCAAGGGACACACAAGAGGGAGCACCTCACAGACACACCTTTTATGAGCTGTGTTCGCCGCTCCGCCCCAGGCAGAGGGCTGGGGAAGTTGACAACAGCCCAGAAAGATGGAGGACGCACTCCCGCTGTGCACAAAAGTAGGAACCCAGAGCACGAACTCGCCCCTTGCCAAGTATTCAGTAATACCAACCCCCCTTCGTCCTCAGTCCAGTGTTAGAAACGGCAATCATAAAGGGCTTTCCTGGCTGAGAGAGGGCTGCCTGCTGCAGTGGGAGAGGAGAGGTGCCAACTGCCAGCAACTCAACAAGATGGATCAGTTCCCACCTGCTCTCCAGGGCACGTCTGTGGGAGGGCAGGAGAGAGGGTGGTGAGTGCCGAGGAATTGGGGCAGGGCACACGCCACCAGAGGTGATTTCCTGATTAAGTTTCCTTCCTAGTAAGTGATCCTCGGCTTTGCAAATGATAGCAAGGGCAAATTCATGGAAGCCCTAGCTCAGGGCTGTGCCTGGGTTCCTGCCACTATACCCACTGCCCGCGGGGATGGGCCCCTCACCCCCACCAGCAAGGGGGCCGCCTCCTGGGCTAGGCCGGAGCCAGCTTCAGCTCCGCCTCGACTTGAATGCAGCCTGTGCCTCCCTACCAGGGAGGGTTTCCTGCACATGATTAATCTTGCATTTTGGAAGGCTTTGTGCATCTCTAAATTTTTTCTGCCTCTGGCTGTTTTAAGAGAAAAGGGATTCTGAGAAAAAGAACCAGGGAAGCAGCACATCTACAGACGCAAATTCTTTTCTCCACGGTTTCCAGAGCTCCATGTTTGGATCCTGCCTCGGAAGGAGGTTCAGGAGCCACAGCCCTGAGGCTGTAACCCAAACAAATGGAACCCGTTAAGAAACCACGGGAGGAAGCTGGCAAAGAGCAGTAACGGGGAGAAGAAACAAACCCCTGACCACGTCCTCCACCCCTCAAGCCAAGTCTTCCTGACCAGTGACAGTCTAATTTTGAGGCCGCCGACCAGCACTGGGACTGGTGTGGGGCTCAGAGCACGTGGGGTCACGCTGGGGAGGACCCTCAGTGCGGTGAGGTTCCCCAGTTATAAACACTGCAAAGGGGACAGGCTGAATGATGAGCTACACCGGCCCCCTTGTGAGGTAGTTTCCTGTTTTAAGATCTTTTTGTTTAAGATCTAATTGGCAGAACACCGGAGTGTCTCTGGCTCCGACTCCTGGCCAGGGCCGGTCCCTGGCGAGCGGTGAGTCGCTGGCTCCATCATATGCAGCGGCCTGGCCCAGCGACGTGACCTTATTCTCTCCTCAGAGCAGCAGGCACCCCTGGGCCCACCATTCCCCAGCCGCGTGGAACACGATTATTTTAAGGCCGCTTGACGAAATTCCCACAACCTTGAGTAACAGCATTATTTGGCAGCCTTCTCAGCTACAGCCCAGCTGTCTGAACATGAATACCTCTGATAGGTCTACTTTCCAAGTTCACCAAGAGACCAAAGGCTTAGAGTCTTCCCCCCCGCCCGCAAACGCCTGAACTGAGCCCTATCTGTTGTACTGAAGCATTCTATCTCCCTTCAGGGAGCTGAAGTCATGGTTGGCAGAGTTAGACTCCTAACAGCTAACAGGTGATGTGTGGAGGCCGCACCAAAGGCTACACACAGACCTTGCAAAGGGAAGAGTCGGGGGCTTCTACAGAACTCCTTGAAGCGTCTCCTCTCACAAAAGCAATACTGAAAAGAACAACCAGAAATCAAAGGAAAGCAAATGTTCACGTAATCCCAAGGAGAAAACAGGTATCTGCTACAAAGCCGACAGCACGACAAGGAATCTGTTTATCGTATTTCCTTCCATTCATCAGGCTGCCATCGGCAGTTCACTGAGTTCAGAACTGTTTTACGCCATTCTGGAAGGCCTTAACCCAATCAACCCCAATCGGAGAGCGACTGCTAAGCGTTTCCTGCGTCCTGACTGCACCACAGTTTCCTCCAATTCCCTCGGCAGCCCAGAATCCACCGGCCCGCATCCCACCTTTTCGGGAGATGAGTGGCAGGGGTTGAAGCCCGCTGAGCTGTCAGCTTGGAGCACCGGGGTCTTGCCTGTGGGCCAGAGCAAAGCTCTCTAGTCTGCCTGTCCCAGGGGCCTCCGAGGAAACAGGGGTTCCAAAGAGAAAATAAAACCTACGGCAGTAATTGAAGGTGGTATGTTCTGTGCAGAAAACAAGGTATTTTCTGTGCAGAAAACAAGGTATTTTGTAAGAATGAACCATTCTGTTGCTTTTCTGCAGACGTTCCGAGTCTCATACAAACTTGTCCACTGCTGTTAAGCCCACACGACAGATCCCCTCCTCAGGGCCCATGAGCCAAGGGCCCAGGAGGCAGCATCTGGTCCAGTCTCCCACCTATCCCACAAAGTCTCCCAGTAAGAAAGAAACACAGCTCAATATGAGAGTTTCTAAAGTAAGCTAATTGTTTTTGGTATTTCAAAATAAAAAATTAGTAATTTTGCATTATTCAGATTAACAAAAAGGAGATTATGATTCTTGGCAAATATTACCTTCATTTAAACTGCCAACCCAGCTTGGTGCGTCAGGAAAGCCTTGCTCTTCCTTCCCCAAGTCTCTAGCGATTCTGTGTAAGCTCACCTCCTAGGTCTGTCTTCAGTGGAGGCAGCAGCCCCGAACAGCACCACGCTGAAGCCGGGGGCATGCTGTCAAACAGCCTGGGTGTGAATCACAGCTCCTGCACTTTAGCTGTGAGAGTTGCCAAGACACACCTGTGCCTCAGTTTCTCATTCCTTAAAAGGGGATGATAATTGAGGTCACCTCTAGGCTTGTGAGGATTAATGAGTTACCAAAAGACATGCTTAGAACACTTGGTAAACGTAAGCTCCAAATACTGATGCTACGGCCACACACTTTATCTTTTAAAACAGAGTATAACAGGGTTGATTTCTATGGGAAGGAAACTATACTTTCTTTTCCTCAGTTTCCTCTATCAAAATAACTGGCTGGCTGGCTGGCTAGGTGGATAGATGGGATGTATGTGAGAGCCAAGAGGAGGAGGAGAGAAGCAATATGGAAAACCTGGCGTTTCCTCCCCTGATAGTTTACCCTTTGCTGTTACACTTAACAGTTTACATATGTTTGAAAAATGCACTTGAACCCGCTTAACCTCAGTGCTGCCAGACTTGCCTTGATATTACGCAGCACCCAGGGTGGCCCCACAGGCATCCTCTGCCTAAGGATGGGGTCTGGGGCTTTTGTCTGACTCAGCAGGGGTAGCGTGGCAAGGGCGGGACCAAAGCCAGCTGCTGAGGCAGCACAAGTCAAGGCCCCAGAAGGAAGGCGGAAGGACGAGGTGGCTGGGGAAGGCCAGAGGAACCTGCTCTGACCCAGGGCCTGGCTGACAGCCGGGCAGGGCCCTCTCCCCACCACTCACTGCTTTCAAGGACTCGAAATTAATTTACAAGGAAATGGTTAATATGTATGTTTGTTTTGATATGGAAAATCACAGCCATTTGTTCTTAATTCATCTCAGGAAGGGGTGAACAATCAAGAGATGTCTGCTGACATGAAATGATTTGAAGAGTGTAATGTAAAAAGGAAACTCATTTAAAGAGCCCTGACATGGTGCCATTTCCCAGATGGACTTTTAAAGGGGAAACAAGGAGCAGAGCAGGGCTTTTGTAGGCTGCCATCCTGTGGGGGGCAGAGGCCATGCCTGTCGCCCGCCCTTAAGCCCGCGCTGACATGTGTTCCTGGAGATGTGGCACAGCTTTGCCTCCTGGGAGTGGAATTGGCGACCAGATCCGAGGGAGACATTTTTTTCTACCCTTTTGGCGCTGTCTGAGTTTATCTTGTGCACTTATCTTTTCAAAATGTAAAAAGTAAATTGAAAACACAGCATAAATGAGAAATGGCAACTATGCTATATGCCACCCCACTGGCCTTGGCAACGGCATGTCGTAAGCACCCTCCTGCCTTGACATCTGTCCCAGCCTGCTTAATCCTGCTTCTGGAAAAAAAGATCTGACCACATGAAGACTTTTTAGGTTCTTCCATAACTGACTGTTTTTAGAGCGATATGCGTGTGTCATAGTAGGGGAGGCCCCTGCCGCTCCTGGGGTCACCTTTACTAGCCCAGCCCTGTCTGCCCAAATGAATTCCCAATGCTGAGGGCCACTTGTCTAAGGATTTGCCTAAGCTCTGTTGCCCAGGATTCCACCTCCCCTTCACTAAGAGGACAATGAAGGGACATCGGGCAAAACCCTTTGGCCCTTCAGTCCACCCTCAGCGCTGCTGAGTGCTACAGCCTCCCCACACCCGACTGGGGACTGCCCTCCGCTCTGCTCAGGGCGGCCGTCTGGTGCTTCTCCCCCAGGACCTCTGTGTCCAGCTACAGGCAGCACCTCCCACACTGACCAGACTGCCCCTTCCCTATAGCCCAGCACACGTCCCTCCAATGGCCATCACCCCTCTTGTGCTCATGCACCTCCTTCCTGTCAGGGACTACTCGTCCTTCCAGGTCCATCCCGCAGGACCCCTGTCCTGTTTGCCCACGGCAGGCCACAGGGCTGTCTCCCGCCTGACACACCCACACCACGTGCCCTTTGGCGATCACCTGTGACTGCGCAGGGCCCGCTCCTCCCGTGAGTCCACATCTGCCTCCTCGGCCAGGATGCTGCTCTGGGGAGGACAGAAGCCAGCCATGGAGGCCTGGGCATATCCCATCCTCCTGAGATGTCCACTAAAGGCAGAGGAGGTGCAAAGTGCACTGAGTAATCCCAAGCCCCAGGGCTCCCCTTTTCACTGCTAAGATTTCAGCTCCATTGAGAGCCTACAGAAATGCTCTTCTAGAGATGAGTTATTGTGCTGAGTGACCTTGGAGAAGTTATTTAAACTCCTCTAGCCTCAATTTCCTCCTAAGCAAAACAGGTGGTTTGAGGATTCAGTGAGTTACCAGATGTAAAGCACTTAGCCAATGCCTTGCACATAGTAAATGCTCAATGTATGGAAGGTGTTTTATTATCTAAACCGTCCCGCCTTTACCTGCGTGCAAAGCACTGCCCTCTGTGCCCCAAAACTCACATTTTGACAAGCCACGATTTTAATCTGTGAGGGAAACTGCCAGGGCCTGGGGCAGAGGTGGGAGAGCAAAGAAAACAATGCTACTGGAGTTAAAGACCTTCACTTTCTGAATGAACAGCAGATATTGACTTGCAGCGGTCAATATCCAGATTTACAGACACAACAGAGAAATGTTAACCAAAGACTACCTCAGTTACCCATTACCACAGGAAGCATCAATCAGGATATCGACGGCAAAGGAAGCCGATAGATTAGCCTTTTCCAGAGGCCCTGGATTTCCACATGGTCCTCACAGCTCTGCAGGCAAGAAATGTGGGCTCTGGCAGAGAAGGAGCCTCCTTCTATACGGAGGACATATGTAAATGTCCACTATCAAGGCCATTCGACACACGTCCCCCTGTAGACCCCACAGGCCTCTTGAAGTACCAGGGAACACATGTTTTCTGGCCACTAGATGGAGGGCACTTGTCTAACAAGGAAGAAGGTGGGGTGGAAGATAGAGGAAGAGAGCGGGAGGGAGGGAAGGCGGAGGCAGGGTCAGAGCTGTAGGCTGGCTGAGCAGCCTGGCAAATCCGAGGAGTGTGTGTCATCCTCTTGGCAGCCAGAACTGGGCGGGGGGGGGGAGAGGGAGAGAGCGAGAGGCTGACTGTGGTTAGTATCCTTTGGGCTTGTCTCCTTGCTAGCACTTATTTATAGTTCTGAGAAGTGGCTGTTTGCTCTCATGGTATTTTATTCTGGGTTGACTAAACAGAGAAGCCCTCAGGCAGGGAAAGAAGGTAAGAGGGCTATAAATATATTTTATTAGTTGCTGATATTTTAACAGGAAGATATTGAGAGAAGAGATATTTGTAGAATTCTTACCTACTTCCTCCTCCTCTCAGTAAGTAAGTAGTTCTTTTAAAGCCATTCTTGATGGTCATCCACGGGGGACCCAGGGGGACCTCAAGCACCTCTCCAGGGACGCTGCTACTTTAATCAGGTGGGCAGCTCCTGGCTTCCTCTGTTATTCGAGGTGCAGCTGGAGACCTCCTTTTCTGGCAGGAGCGAGAGATCAACTCCTGAAACACTCCCAGTGCCTTCCTATTTGCCACCAACAGTTGCCCTGCCACTTGCCTCTCCTCAGGCAGGTCTGGTCCACGACGCCCTGGTGTTAATCCTAATTATGCATCATTAAAAAAATCCAGGGGTCTAGTTCAACTCTCATCCTTACCAATTTCCTGGCAGCATCTGACATTACCTACATTCCCCCCTCCAGAAATTCATCCTTCCTCTAACTAGTCTTCTTACCCTTCAACAAAAACCTATGTGCTGAGCAGCTGAGTACACAGTGATGAGGGAGGGGGTAGGGAAGGCATAGTCCCAGCCTTGGGGGTCACTAATATGTCCTCAGGGATGTCTGACCCATCACAGACACTCAGTACAAATCTGCTGAAATCAACAGTGATTCTTTGGACCCCCAGCACCCAGCTCAGCACCTTGTACCTGGTCAGAGCTTGGTAACTCTTTCACAAATAGGTCATTACAGATGAATTACTAAACCAGTGAACAAGCACTGCAGCATTCAGGCGGTGATGCAGGATGGAAGTGCAGGGATGTTCTCCAAGGCACTGTCCTGGTTTTATGGATTAGAACAAATACTCAGGATCCATGGCAGGCCGTGTGAACTACAAAGCTGTCATCCCAGGGGAAAGCAGCCCCAGGATGGCCCAGGATCCAGGCAGGCCATCCCTCTCAGTCTCAAATCAGGACTCAAGGTTGGCTGAGGGGACCAGCGATGTTGGGGCAGGTTAGAGGCAGATCAACCACCCTCAGATTTTGGCTCAAATATAAATGTCAGTCTCTGCATATCACATGCACCCATTACATTTACTATATTTATTTTGAAATGAAAAGGAAGAAGAGTATATTTAGAAACATATACAACATATATAAGAAACTGATAACACTGATTGTCTCTTGAGAGGAGAACTGGGTGTGTGAAAGAGTAGGGAGAGAAATGCATGTCTCACTGTATGTCCTTTGGGAACATGAATTTTGTCATTGGTATGTATTACTTATTAAAGAAAACAATTACTTTGTGTAAAAATAAAAAGACAGGAAAGACCTACCAGATATGAGAAACATATTATAAAGTATATAACTAGATAAACATACCAATGAAACAGAAAAGAAAGTCGAGAAGTAGCCCTAATTATATCTAGAAGTTTCATGTGTGGTAAAAGCAGCATCTCAGATCACCAGGGAAAGGATGGAATATCCAATTAATTGTGTTGAGACAGATGGGTAACCACCTGGAACAAAATTAAGTTGATCCCTCTCCCACGCTATATATTAGGATAAATTCCAAATGGGTCAAAGTAAAAATGTAAAAAATTAAACCATAAAAATACTAAGCAAGAGCATGAGGGAATTCCTCTGCAGCCTTGGAGAGAGGTAGGCTTTCTGAACAATGACTGAAAATCCAGCAAAAACAGACTCATGAAGACTTCAGATAAACTGGGTAATCATTTATGTTAAGGCATCGCATTGTACACTTTAAATATATACAATTATATTTGTCAGTTATTCCTTAATAAAGCTGGGGAAAAATAATTATTCAGAAAAATATATGAGAACTGTGTATAATATATATTTAAAGAAAAATGTGAAAATGAAGAGAAAACAGGATATTATAAAGAATGACCAAGCAGATTCACAAAAGAACCAAACAACTTCCAGAGTAAAAAATATCAACTGAGATTAAAAGTTCAGTGACTGAATTAAATAGCAGATAAGACACAGCTGAAGAGAGAATTAGTAAACTGGGAGATAGTTCTACAAGATAGACCAGAAGTAATTATCCAGAAAGTAATCTAGAGAGACAGAAATGAAAAATACGAATGAGATGAACAGATATGGAACTTAGATAAAACACTAATGAATGTTTAATTTGTGTTCCATAAGGAGAAAGAGACTAGAATAGAGACACTGAAGAAACAACAGCTAAAAACTTTATGGATGAGATAAAGACATGTTCAAAATCAGAGC
Organism: Leucopleurus acutus; assembly: GCF_964270905.1. Taxonomy (NCBI): domain Eukaryota; kingdom Metazoa; phylum Chordata; class Mammalia; order Artiodactyla; family Delphinidae; genus Leucopleurus; species Leucopleurus acutus. The sequence continues at coordinate 63,629,584 of NC_139145.1, read as the reverse complement.
CCGAGAAAGCTTACGACAAGAAGACCTCACTAAATGAAATTCTAAAGGATGTATAAAGTGAGCCCAGATGGAAGGTCTGAATGAAAGAGGCATGCACAGTCTGGGTCACACATTTTTCCTTGCCTAAATCCAGAATCAGTTTTGTAGTGCTTCGTGCCTTCCCACTGGCCCAAGCAAAAACAGAACTTCTGGTGGGAACTCAGCTATGCATATGCTGACCCCAATGACAGAAATGAAAGCTGCATATAGCCCTTCAAAGGGAAATCATGAAGCAACAATGAGAATCCTTGACCACTGAGGTTTCCTAGGCAACGTGGCTTATCTTCAAGAAAGCAGAGAGGTTTACAACAAATGGTGCTGGAACAACTGGACATCCACATGCAAAAAACTGAATTAGACAAAGACCTAACACCCTCTGCAAAAATTAACACAAAATGGATCAGAGACCTAAATGTAAAATCCAAAACTATAAAACTCCTAGAAGATAACACAGGAGGAAATTTAGATGACTTCAAGGTTTGGTGATGACTTTTTAGATACAACATCAACGGCACAATACATGAAAAAAAGAATTGAAACTTTTTTAAAATAAAAAAAATTCTGCTCTTTGAAATACAGTGTTGAGAGAATATGAAGTCACAGAGCAGGAGGAAATATTTGCAAAAGAAAGCAATGAGACCTTTCCTTTCTCTGATCCAAGTGATACGGTCCAACCCCCGGGGCTGGGAGTGCAGGGGACATGGGGCCACTGTTTTGTGAAGGGGGCCCAGGCCACACTTAACACTCTCCTGGACAACCTCATGGCCTCTTTAGAAGAACTGAATGAAGGACCAGATAAAAGTTCAGTTTTTGAGCTCTGCAGCAGATTCAAGCGGCCCTGGGAGAAGCACGTCCTCAAGCCGTGCTGCCGCCTCCACACCTTAGATGGGGAAGTGAAGCACTGGGGAAACTCCACCCCTCAGTGGTTTCTATGTCTGGCCTCAGCCCCGAGGTCTGACTCACCTGGGTCTGCTAACAGGCTGGCCATCTTACAACAAGTCATCAGGGAAATGTCAAGGGAACACTGTGCTAAAAAGCTGCTTTTCTCCAGCGCCCCTTGAATGTTCATCCACCACGGAATCATCTATTCCTCCTGGGAGACTGAGGAGGACTGACAATGTAGCTCTCTCTTAATGACTTCATGATTTGCTTCGTATGGTCATGTACAGTGATCATCAATAGCAGATATTAATAAAAACAAACAGACTAAAATCTAACTCCCTTTCATGCATGTACACATACACACAAAAGGCATTCAGTGCCAGCGGCTATCTCTGGGCAGTGGGATTATGAGTGAGTTTTCCCTTCTTAAATTTTCAAACATAAATTACTCACATAACTGGAAAAGGGAACATACATTTAAATATAGGCTGCCAGAACACTGGAGTTTCAACTTCTGTGTTTCCAATTTTTTTCTAGTCGCAACCCTCTGGCTCATTAAAATCTAGTCCTCCCTTTCAGCTGAAGGAGTTTGCAGAACAGTGAGTGCTGCGGGGTTCTGGGAGCCCCAGGGAAGCATGAAGTCACTGGCAAGAGTTAGCTGGGTCCTGGCCTGAAGTGTAAGTCTAAGGTAGGGTGGTCATGCAAACAAGCAAGAGACATAGGAATTCAGAGAGCCTCGGAGCATCACGGAGCCGGCCTGTCCTCTTCTCCCTGCCCTATTTTTAGCTGTGTGAGTACAGGACACAGTTGGCTGTTCCGGATAGAAAAGTGGTAAAGAGGCCAGGTAAGTGACAGAGACAACTGCAGGCTCCGCCTACCGTAATCTTCCAAGCTTATCGGATCCTTTCTTTCCCAGGCCAGAAATGCTAAGTGGATGGATGTTTGTTGAAATGAGAATCTGTGTAACAGGACACACTGCTGACAGAGGAGGCCTCTCCCTACTATACTTACAAGAGATGGGGGCAGGGATGGAGTGCAGACAATGACTAACACCAAAGGGATATGCAACATCGGACCTGAGTTATAGATTAGAAATCAAACAAGCTGAAATTTGGGATGAGGATGATCACTTTACTAGCCAAAACCAGATAGCAAGATGTATTTTTAACAACCATCCCTTTTCCCCGGGGTTTTACTATAGGATGCAGTCAGGCACAAGGGCTAGGACTCATCCAGTCTGTAAAGCAGCCATAAGGGTGCCCTGGGTGAACCCTGTTCGTTCCCCAGGTCAGGAGCTGGCCCTGTAAACTTCCCCATGGTTAGCGAAGTACCCGCAGGCAGTTTCAGACTGGAGTGCCTGCTGTGAGCGATGCCAGGTGCCTGCTAGAAGAGTGTGGAGGTCCTGGTCACTGACGAGAAACAGGAGAGGGAAGACCGAGGTCTGAAACACAGGGCATGGTGAGGGACAGGGCATGGGGAAATGGAAAAGAAGTAGGGGGTTAAGAATATGCAAGTCTGGATATCTTCATCATTTTGTAGATTAGAGCCAAAAAAGACAGAAAAAATAATTCTAGCCACGGCCTTATCCTGTAAGAGGTGGAAATATAATACTACAACAGTAGGTATTTAAACAGACCAGAGCTGGGGTATCCAAATCAGCAGAACTCTCATGGTGGTCCCCTGGGGGAGCGGGGGGGCGGGGGGTGTCTACACTTATTACGAAGTGTCAACATTCAGTCTTGAGAGCTGGCAGCCAGGGCTTCCCATCCTCCTTACTGTGGAGAAATCCTCTGAGAACAGATTTGATTTTTGCAAACAGGCTTACATCCTAGGAGGCAGGTTGGCACAATAAGCTGTGTGATCAGGCTATGTAACAGGGTTTCTGGACCAGAAAAAGAAAAAGATGTCATCAGGCGTTGGGTGAGTGCCTCCAAAGGCACTTCCCTCCAGGGTAAGTCCCATGGGCAGGGACTTTTGTCTGGCATATTAGTGACTGCCACAGCCCTGGAGAGTGGTCAATGCATGAGTGGCTCAGCTTAGCAGAATAACTGCACAGCTTTCCCAAGTCATAGCCTCCCTGTGTGAATGCTGAAGCACCTTCTAATGTGTTGGGCCCTGTATGGAGGAGGCACACCTAGGTCTCCTTATCTATTAGCCAAGCTCTGTGCCTCAATGTCATGAGCCAAAATGCATCCTTCATGGTGGCCTTCAGCTTTGTTTCTTCAGTTGGCACTCTTCATTTCTCATGGACCATTTCTCATGGGCCTAACCCATAAGTGTCCCCACACGGTATGGTGCAAGGTGTTTACAGGTGTTCCTTGAAAGGCTTTCTGATAAAAGTCTGGGATCCACTACATATCACAGTTCCCTCCCTTGGGGATTCATGGGACACCAGTATATTAAAGGCTCTGAAAAGTCCTGCAGTAAAGAGAGCAGTTTCTCGGTGGTACCCAAACTAAAACCAGTTCCTTTACTCAGGAACTCAACAAAAGTATTCACATATCCATCTCAAAAGAGGGAGTGTGAATCTAGTCATCTCCTAATTTCACCCACAGAGCCTTATGTTTTGGTGGACTACCTCTTAAATTTCACCAAACACCTCGGTTCTGCTGAACACAGTCTGAGCAATGCTGACCCAGAGCGCTTTGCATCCATCGAATCATAGCATGGTTGCTTTTTGCTCTTCCACACACTTCTCATTCCCCCTGCTACCCCCACTTAGGACTCCAGTGCTTCTAACTTGTCCCTTAGACCTGCCCTATTCCCCTACTGGTCTGTGGGCTTGTGTGTCCCTAACATCAATGGAAGTTCCACTAGGGCAAAAGCCATGTCACGTGTTCCTTATTTCATGTCTCCTATACCTTCCAGCACAGAGCAGTGCTGTACTGAGCAGAGCGAAGAAACTCCAGAGAGGCTTTCTGAGCTGAACTAAATTCAAGTTCCCTTTAAATATCATTTAAGAAAAAAGTACCACAGTAATATGGGGACCAAGATGATGCCTCAAAGAAACTACCTCTGTTTCCCCATGATAATACTTATTTTTATCCATCATTTATTGAGTGTTTGGTAGGAATGCTGGCTAAATTCATAAGATGCAATATCAATCTTCAAAGCAACCCCAAGAGGTGGGGCTACTATCATCACCTACGCTGGAAGGTCAAGGGCCAAAGAGTTGAGAATGGACTGTCCTGGGGCACTGAGAAGACCAGCAAACAGCATCACATTCCTCAGGAGGAGCTCTGGGAAGAGTCAGAAGGGCTGCCAGGCACAGAGAGGTGTGCAGAAGGAGCTGTCTGGTCGCCAGACTCAAGCCTGTTCCAGATGTTGCCTTTTCCTTTTAAGTTCGGCAGATGATTGGGCTCTGCACCCAAGAGGAGAAACAGATGCCAGCTTCAAGTTTCACAGCAAGACGCAAGGCCACATCCTCCTCCCACATCCACCCCAGCCTTGAACAGACCCTAAGGAGGAGTACTTACCCACGAAGTACTCCATGAGTGAGCATGGTCCCTCACCCCCGAAGACATGCTCTCCACAGGAGATCATCTATCTGGGCTCTGATGGCCCCTGGCCTGCCGGGCTGCTGCCTGTCCAGATGCTCTAATGTTGATCTGGCCTCAGCTCTGGCCTAACACAGGCCCAGGGCTGGGCATGCTCAGCTCCTAGCTAACCAGAAAACCCTTCAAGGTTTTCATGAGTGTGCCAGGAGCTCAGGACAGAAGTGGCCTTCAATACCAGACAGAAGAGTTTGGTTAACAGGGCACCTTGGTGTTGAGGGTGATTCAGGCTTGAGGAGGGGTCAAATGGCAGCTTGAAATAAACCAGAGCAAGTAGGCCTGAAACAGCCAAGATATTCTACAGGTGCCTGATGAAAGGACACCACGCATGAGTGGGCAGTGACAGCCCCATCGCCATCCCTAAAGGAAGTGGGCAACCCTCAGTTACCTCAGCAGCCAGAGCAGGATTACTGAGGACCCCTCCCTCTGCTTTTACGCTACCAGTTAGCACTGGGGCACCTACACTGTGCAGGCCCAGAAAAGCACTTCACGTGCATCCTCTCATTTCCACCTCATAATAACTCTATGACACAGTGACTGTAACCCCCATTTCACAGATAATAAAACTGCAGCTTGGGGATGTGAGTGACCTGCCTAAGACCACAGCGAAGAAATGGCAGCTCTGACACCAAGGTCCACACTCTTAACCACCTGGCTCTGCTGCCTCTACCCGATTCTACTGAACATCGTGGCACCCCAAGTGGCGCCCCTGGCTGGCCACCAAGGAGATGTCAGCTCCCTGCTCCAGAGCTACCTGTTCCTAGGTGGGCCCTGCAGCTAGCTCAGCAACTCCTGAGCATCCAGACCCCCCCTCATCTCTCCACCGGGGCCTCCTCACAGGAGGAGGCCTGGCCCAGCCATTTCCAAAGAGCATTGTGTGGCACCCCATCACCATGCCTGCAATTGTGTAGGCCACCTGTAAGAGAAGAAAACAATCCCTCCATAGGGCCCTTCAGGTGACAACTGGACAAGCAGGGCAGCCTGGTCAACTGGTTAACAAGCATCCTCCAGGAAATGTTTTCTGAAACCTACTCCCAGCACATGCGGTCCTACCTCATCACTGCCTTTTTCTTGCCTGTACCTGCCTCTGGACAAAGCTCTTTGGGCTGGGGGGAGGTCTTGTTCTGGCTTATATCTCAGCACCGGACACACCGTAGCTCTCAATGAGGACCTGCGGAATGGGTGGTACTTCCTTCAGATACCTTGTGTTGGAGCATGATGTCTGGGCCACATCCTTGACTCGGCCCTAAGCTGCATAAGCGTTGCTCTCCTGGCTTCTCCCAGCTCTGGGAAGAGGCTGGCACCCAGTAGGTGCACTGTGCGCAGGTGAGTGGGTGGCAGAGCCCCTTTCCCAGCCCTCGCAGGGCTGGTTGGCACCGTCTCCTTCTCCAGGTCTCAGCTGATGTCTCCTCCTCAATGAAGCCCTCCTGGGCCACATCATCACCTGGGTCCCTCTGTCCTGTTTACAGCCTCCACAGCACTCAGCACAGTCAGTAACCATCTGGGTTGGTTGGTTCTGTCTCCCAGACTAGACTGTGAGAGCTCCACAGAGCAGAGACCATTTCTTCCCCAGTCATTCCTGTGCACTCATACAGAGCCTAGCACGGTCAGGCACACAGCAGGTGCTCAGTAAGTATGTGGAATGGGTGGGAAAGGGTCTTCAGTGAAACAAGAGCAAAGAGCGAGAGCGAGCTGGTCCACCTTTACTTCTCTCTCAGGGACCAAAACCAAAGTTCTGAGCAGGCAGATGCCCAGGACTTCCCAATATCCACGTGCTCCCACATCCCAGCCCGAGGGGCTCAGGGCAGATCACCGCCTAAGAGCAGTGAGGGTGGGTGTGCAGCACTGTCCTGATGGGTAGAATGGAGCAATGCTTCACTGGATGTGGCCCCAGAACTCAGCTCCTGTCCCATCAGGCAACCAGACACAAGTGACCACCAACAGTGATTGAGTATAGTGCTCAGGACGTCCCTCAAGGCCCCATCACACAGACCAGGTACCCAGTCGGGGGCAGGCACTGGGCAGCAGTCACATAATGACTCAGCACTGCGTATAGGCAGAGGAAATGGCTCAGATTCAGCTAATAGCTCTGCTGGAAGCACTTGGTAAAATTTAAAAATATATATTACTCTTTAATATACAGGGGTTAACATGGCTAACGCCAGAGTAAGGATTTGCCTTGAGCGACTTGGCCAGCTCTAGGGCTGGGCTGCCCTGTCCCACCCCTCTTTGGGACCACTACTGCACCTCTGACAGCCAGAGACAGGCACAGTTGGTGGGGAGGGTGCAGGGTCTCAAGGTCCGTTCCCATGAGAACGGACCAGCTGACCTGGCCTTCATGAGCACTGCACTCAGTTTCAGAGCCAGCCAGGCATAGACAAGGAAGACGTACAGATTTTCTGTGCGGCACAGACAGTAGTTGCCTCAGACATGATGGGGCAGTGGTATCCCCGCACCCACGCCCTGCTAACTGAAAAGAGGAAGCTTGACAGAAGAAATGAACCTGCTATTGTACTTGACCTAATGAACGTGTCTATGAACACCCCAGTGTCACTCCAGTGCCGGGGGCATCACAGCATTCGGGAACCAGGAAACACCGGCTGGCTGGGTTTGCACATCATGTCAGCTTTCCCATTATACTCAAACAAAGCCCCTCTCACAGCAGCCTGGAGTTGGTGAAGCAGGGACTGCTGTCTCCATTTGATTTGTAAGGAAATTGGGGTCCAGAGAGGTTAAGTGACTCTCTCTGGGTCACACAGCATGTAAACTGCCGGGCCAGACCTTAAAAATGTTCTCCGAGTCCTATCTAGTGACGTCTTCCCTGGTCTCCCTGGCTGACTGCCTGTGTTATACATGGTTTTCCTGGACGTGACACATAAATTCTGGGCCTCTGTTTCCTCATCCGCATAGTGAGGAGAATTAGGCCTACTTCATGCTACCAGCCATGCCATCTACAAGTCTCTGACAAGCAGAGGGTCCAAGTTCCAAATATGTGCAAAGGCCTCACAATCATAACCCCAATTACTTTTTTCGCCTAGACTCTTTTAACAGAACACAAAAAAACTCTATAACCCTCATGACTGTGTTCTCTGTGGGGGAAACCTTGGTGTTGTCTTATTGAGAGGCCTGGGATAGCAGGAAGTGACCCAGCTCTTCTACTGCCTAACCACTTCCGTTTGGAAGAGGCGCCTTGTCTTGTAGAGTCTCTCCTTTCTGGCTCTAGGGAGACAGCTGCCCCTGCCTGCCACCTACCCTGATGGTGTATGGAAGCAAAAAGTGGTAAAAGCATTACAAAAGGAGAGCAGGATGCGCATTCCTTCTCAAGTACTTCCTAGTTATATGTGACCCTAGGCAAATTTTTTTATGCCCAGAGGTTGGTTTTCTCGTTACTAAAAATGGGGGGTGGTATCCCTGCCCAGCTGGCCTCCCACAGTTGCCATGGAGCCACCAATAACATTATATCTGGGAAAAGGACCAAGGACGCCCCTGAAGGGATGGCCAATTCCAAGACTAGGGCAGGGGAAGGTCAGGGGGAGATGAGACTATCTCATTATGTTGGAAAGCAAGGAAATGTACAGAAACAGATGGAGAGGGGGCAGAAGGACACAAAAACCAGCTTGAAGGTCAAATTTGAGACAATGTGACCATCATAACGAGTAATGACATGATAGTGTATAACACACTAAATTTTAAAAATCCGTGAACCAACATTGATAGAACATAAAATAAAAAGAAGGGAAGGGCAGAAGGAAACCTTTTCTTAACAGAAGAATGCCGACTAACAAATGTAGGAAAAATAACAGAAATAGAAAAATCACTATTTTACAACCGTCATAGTGATAACAGATCCAGGTAAGATCATCAAGGAATGCTAAAGCCAGTGGGTGACAGATTGTGATCCAGGATGTGCAGAAATGCACAGATACCACCTTGATCGAATGACTAAAGCAAAGATCACTAATGACAGGACAAACCCATAGCAGGTGCCTTCTGACACGATGCCAGAGAAGGACTCAACATCCCTTACGGAATTCTCCTACCAAAACATTTAACCTAAATCCAAGCCGTAGGCCAACCCAGATTAAAGGACATCCTGCAAAACAACTGGACTGGGCTCTCCAGAAACGTCCAAGTGCGTGCGCGCGCACGCGCGCGCACACACACACACACACACACACACACACACATATACACAGGGTGGAGGGAGATAAAGCAAGTGGGGCAACATGTTAACAACTGTTGAATCTAGGTAAAAATGTTCACTGTACTGTTCTCGTAACTTTTCTGTAGGTTTGAAAAATTTCAAAATAAAAGAAATGAACAAGGTCCTCCTACCAATCCTTGGAAAGCTGTGGTGTCTGCAGTGACTTGGGCACACTCACCTGTCAGGTACTCCAGGACGGCGGCCATGTACACAGGCGCGCCCACTCCGATCCTGTACTTGGGGTGGCCTTTCTTGATGTACCGCAGCATCCGGCCCACAGGGAAGATGACTCCTGCCTTGGCGGACCGGGAGGTTTTGGTGGACTTCTTCTTCCCACCCCGGCTGGACATGGCGGTGGCCCTGGAGACGGATCAGTAAACACACTGTGGAGGCAAGAGACACATGGGTCAGGATTGCTGGGGACAGGGCATCTCCCCTTTCCCCATGCCTCTGGCCCCTGGAAGAAATGGGTTGTGCCAGCAGATGCCACTGCCTGCAGCCGCTGAGCCCCACAAGCCCAGTTTCTGCATTCTGCCGGTGTGCTTCAGCCCTGGAAAAGAGAACGGCTTCGCTTTTCACGTTTTATACCATGACATCAATTTTATCGGCCACTTCCATATAAACGTTAGTCTGACAATGACTGCTCTTAAGTGCCTCGCCTTTATGCCACATGATGTAAAAGAAAATGGGATTTCTTGGCTACAATCTATACGCTTGTTTAATAACTGTATTTTCATACACTTGAGACCAGGGCTGATAAATTTGCTGAAGCTTTCATAAAGGAAAAGAAAACTATGTCACCTGCCCCTAGAATGAAGATGTAAGGCATATACCTAGGTTCTCTGATGAAAGCAGTACCTCTACCTTAAGGTCCTTTATCTGTGAGAGGCAAGAACAGCTCACAGGAGTTCAGTGGGCAGCCAGGTTGGAGTTAAGAGGCCCTCTGAGCACTTGCAGACTGCTAGACAGGCCTGTCCTTAGAGAAGAGGGAGGAGAGTTCTTCCTTCCTTGGCCCCCACCCCCTCATCCAAAATGCCCCTCAGTCCGAAGGATCCCCCCCTCTTCAACACCTACTGTGGAGTCCTCTCTTTTCCACCCCGACTGTGCCTGGATCCAGGTCACCACTATCTTAACCAAACGATCACAAACATCTCCTGAAAAGGTCTTCTCACCACAGGCCACACTCTAATCTACCTGCCCTCCACTGGCTGGGCTATCTCCGTACACACAAATCTGAATACGCCATGGCCCAGGTCTTAAAGCTTTCCCTGCTGCCACAATTCCCAAGATAAAATCAGGACCCTTGGACTGTCACGAAACGCCCTAGAAATCTAGGCCTGGCACCCCCATCTAGTTTTACCTGTGCTTCCTTAGGTCTAAACGCAAACACAGGTAGTGTCCCCAAATGCCCTCCTCCACCGTGGCTGTGCCTGTTAGCCAGGACCTCCTTTACCCTTCATGCTTCTTTTCTGCCCTCTGCCAACCCCTCCCTGAGTGCTCCATCCTCTGGGCTCCTATGTGCTTCACACCACAGCACTGACGTGCACACGCCCCCGCCCCACCCCGCCGTCTCTCCCATCACACTGCAAGGTCTCAGAGGGCTGCCCCCAACTGTATACCTAGTGTAGCACCACACAGTAAGGTCACAAATGTTCACTAAGAGCATTCAAGTCATTCATGCATTCACTTCAGGAATTACGCTAGGGAATGGAGACAGCAGTGCACGAGACAGATGTGGTTCCTGTTCTCCCAGAGCTGGTGGGGAAGAGAAACAATAAATAACCCGACAATCATTTAAATGGTAACTGTGAAGGGCCAGTGCAGGGTGCTGGGAGAGGGGCTATGCAGAGCCCTCAGCCTGTTCTGGGGCGTCAGACATGCCTTCCCTCGAAGTCACTGATGCACAGACCACTGAATAAAATGGGCAGGTCTCTCATCTTCTCGTAAACTGAGGTCAGGCTCCACGGTGTGTGGGCCCCTCCAGCTGCCACAGTCCATGTCTCTATGACCATGGAAGCCACAAAGTTAGGAGTCCTTGTTACTCTGACACCCGACCCTACATTCAAGATATGCATGGTCTATACTTAACATCAGTATGACCCCCAAGATCATCTCAGATCACATGCCTGACAGAGAGATGGCCAAAACAGTAGAGAGCAGAATTCCTGGACACTCTGGGGCAGCTGTGCTGACTGGCTCACCAGAATTAAGGGGGCTCAAGGCCTCTGTGATGAGAACCCTGTATTTCACCCTGTCAAGGGGGGCACCAAGTCTTAACTGTTCACTGAGTGCTAAAGAGAGTCCCAGAAGGGTCTGGTTTTTCTGAAACAATTAGTTGGCTCCATTTCTTCTGTAATGAGCTCTATTTTAAAACATTCCCTGCAAACAGGTGCCCATGCTCACTCTGAGCAGGAAAGGGTATGTGTACACGTGTGTGCATGTGTGTTCGCAGGGAAAAGCTGTAACTGGGCTCCTAGCAGTCTTCTGCTTTAATGCAAATGTGTTTCACAGACCAACCCCATTCCTTTGGCCTAAGAGCTTTTACATCTGAATGCTTCCCCCCTTCCAGAAGGAGAAGCCTGTTCTTATTGGAGCACAGACTCCAGCTCTGTCTACAGGCGGACCTGTCTGGGTATGTTTGGGGCTGCCTTTGTGGGAATGGGACAATGTCCTGTCCCAGAGAGGAGCCACTACCATTGAGGGATCTGATGGGTCCTAGACACGCTTATTCTTCAAAAGTAATGCTCCTGGGGTTTCCCTCTGACTTGAGTCAAGAGTCTTAGTCGACATGCTGGTGACTCCTGGGTCCCTAATCCAGTGCACACCTGTTTGCTGAGCCCCAGAGCTCTGTTCTAACTGCCTGCGGCAGGGCCCACTTGTTAAGTCACACAGGCAGGTGAACTCCTCTGGGTTTCTCAGCCCCAGCAGTGGCAAAACCACGCATCAAGCTGCCAGGCGGGAGTCACCCTGTCCCTGTTTCTCTGCCCACCACCACAGCTCCCAGTCATTAGTGAGGTTCAACGGAGGCTTCCCTAACTTCACAAGCCTCTTCCCTTCTCTTCGCCCTCCCTGCCTCGGTTCAGCTCCCACTATTTCTCACCTGTTCTCCCCAGCACCAGTCTCTCTCCATGGACACCAGAGGATCTCTGCCCACGTTGCTGGTTCCCCATCACCCTGAGCCAGCCACAAACAGCATCCTTCAACTGCTTCTGCAGCACTGCTTCCTGCCACCCCTGCCCAGGCTGATGTCCCAGGCTGCCCCTGAATTCCTGGCCTGTGAAGCTGTGTCCAGAATGTTTTCATACACGCTGCTTCCCCTGCCTGAAACTCCCTTTGTCCTCTTGCCAACCTGCTCAACTGATGCTCACACAACCCCTCTCCTCGGTCCTGACCATGGAATTGCTCACTGCTCTGTGTTCCCACAGAACATACCCCGGCACATATCTGTGTGCCTGCCTCCCCAGCTCGACTCAACCTGGAGCTACTCCATGCCAGGTGCTGTAGTCAACTCATCTGTAGCTCCCCAGGTCCCAGGAAAGATCTTAAACATCACTGCCACTCTGCTGATAGGACATCTTCACGTCTTATTTGGAGTCAGGCTCCTCTCTGATAGAGCAGCCCGAGTTTTCATCCCCTCCCCAAGGGGCCTGTCCTGAAGGGATTCTGTTCCTCTCCCCTCCTCATGTGCTTCCTGCACTTCTAACTATAAATCCCCAAGCTGCAGGCACAGCTCTGAAAGAATTCTGACTGAGCCATGCAGCCTCATGACATCCAGTAACTGTGGTGGTTTTTAAAACGTCATTTGGAAACTGACGTGCAATCTCCAGATCAACCAATCAACGAACACGCTGGGTCCGTCCTGCTCTCCAGAGGTCTATGGGATGCGGGGCAGCTGTGGCCAGGCACCAACGTGGGGGGAGAGAGTGGCTGTGACAGAAGTGGCTGTTGAGCACTGTGGTTAATAACTCGAATTCCAAAGTCAGACTGACCTGATTCAAGTCACAGCCCCACCACTGAAAGCCTATGCGTCCTAGGTTAGCTGCTGAAACAAATAAACGCCCCCAGCTTACTTCTCACTTGTGGAAAGTCCAAAGTGGCTTCCATGACTGGCTGGTGCTTCTCTGCAGGATGATTTGTGGATCCAGACTCCTCCCACCCTTCAATGCACAATTCAGGGTTTACTACTGGAGGGAAAGGGCCATGGAGGACAACACATGGGGGCTTTCAGAGGCCAGGCCTGGAAGTGGGGCACATCACCCCGACTGTGATCCACCGACCAGAATGTGGTCACGTGGCCACACCTAATTGCAAGAGATTGGGAAATGGCCTCCAGCTATGTGCTCGAAGAAAAGAGGAAACAGCCAGTCTCTGTAACCTGACAAACCAACTTGAAAGCTGACCCTGAAACCAGGGTCTGAGCGACCAGTCAAAGCCTACTTTGACCCATGTCCTGGGTCTAGCCTTTTCTGAGAGACGGACAGTCCTACGTCATGGAGCAAGTGGCTTCTTCTGCATTCACCTTCTCTTCAGGGCACTGAGCTTGCCCACAGGAGAAACAGCAATAATACCTTATCGAACTAACAAAGCTGTGTCCTTCCTTCCTGGACTCGTCCACCAGGGGGGCACCCTGTTAGCAAACCAGAAGCCCTCAGCCCTGTAGAGGGCCCCACAGGCTTTGAAGACAGTGATAGGTCTTCAGGCAACCCTGGCATTTGTTCGTTACTGAACATTAGCTTGGCGGTCTTTTTGACTGTTATCAGGCCAGGAAACGAAAATTCTGTGGTTGGTCCTGAAGGGATCTCTGTGGTCTTTATCTCTGCAACTCCTCCAACAATCAATCATTCACAATAGACATGAACCGTGTTTGCAGAAACCCAAAGTTCACACAGAGACACACTGGTGGAGGGGGCTGTAGAGGGAAGAGCCAGGCTCGGGTGAGAAGCAGGTCTTTGATGACAAGCCCCCCAGCGATCGAGATGAGACCGCGACAACAACGTGATCTGTCCTCAAAGCACAGGACAAATGAGAAGCCTGGCTGTGAGGATTCCATGAATAAAATGGACATGAAAACAAGGAGGAGGGGCAACAGAGTTCAGGAGGGGAAACGGCCACCCTACCACACCGTTCTATTCCTCACCAACAGGGCACCCTGCAAACCACCTTCATTCCCACTTCCACCCTTCGGCACATGCCACTCACTCAGTCTGGAACACTCTCTCCAGCCCTCAGTCTGGGGCAATCCTACCTAGTGGTCCCAACATGTCCTCTGGCGATGGAGACCCATTCCTGCAGTGGCTGTGCCGTGTGGCCCCCAGTCCCAGTCTAGTGTGGAGCAGCCCCACGCCCAGACTCTAGCTTTACACGCAAGGTCCTGCTGACCTCCAGCTCATCTCTCCCTGTTTCCAGCAATGAGGGCTCCACCAGGCTGAATCGCTCTCAGTTTCCTCAGTAGACACTCCTGAGGTGGCCCCTGAGCCCAGCGAAAAATTCCTTATAATGCACCTCAGCCACCACGGAAATATGTTCAACTGCTTTTCTCAGTCTTATATAAAGTGCTTGGCAAGTGCAGTTTCCAGCCCCTCCCTCCAACATGATTGCCACTCGGGATCCAACTTACATAAACATTCTAAAGCCAACTATCCCACTCTTAGCACTTGTTACACTGTATCACCACTGCCTATTTCCTTGTCTGTCTTGACCGCATGCACCAGGCTGCTCTGCTCACCACTGTATCTCTAAGAACCTACCACCCAGCCACGTTCCTGAGAGGCCCTCAAATGCTGGCTGGGTTGGGACTGATTAGTTACAGTGGATGGGGTTCTCCTGACCAAAATGAGGGCAGCATTTCCAAAGGCCACAGGACTCAGAGATGTGGCAAGTGAGACACCAGTCCGGGACCTTCTTTGGGACCATTCGTGTGGGAGCCCAGACCCTCAAAATTCAGGGAGCTTGTGGAGCTACCTTGGGGATTCCCAGGAAGGGAACACTGCAGTTTCCCCGATGGCTGAGGCTGGAGCCTGCAGAGGCCTTCTGACTCCCTGACCATCCTATGGCTCCAGCAGTCTCTCTTCTTGCCATAAGATGGGCACCGTAACACAGACCAGAGGAAAGTACTGACCTTCCTCATATCTGTAAGACACTGACCTCTGTAAAAGATGCAGCATAGAAAACTTAAATAATCAGGACGCTCACAAAACCATTGGAATGGTCAATGGTGAAGTCTTTTATTTTCTAAGCAATGAATGTGTGCATATTGATCTTGAGCAAAATATTGATTAGAACGGCTGGGGGGCTGCGAGTCAGACAGCCCTATCTCCAGCACCTGAGGATGGAGCAATCTGAGCTATCAGCGCTCAAGTCGCTGTTACAGAGCGAGGACTGCCCCATCCATTCCCTGCAGCTGGATAAATGCCCACGTGTCCACATGCATTTGTCACCTTCCCATCAACTCCAATCACAAAGGCAAACCTGAGACACTTAATTCTGAAGCGCAGGACACTAATCCTGTTTACTGCATTCTCTTCCGTTTACTCCTATCGTACCAAATGATTAACGGTGTTGTTGCTGTCATGTCCCCAGAGGCATGTGGATATACTACATAACTATCACTCACAGAGCAGGGGTTCACAAGCTGCACTCTGATTGGCTCAGAACAGAGACTTGGTCTGGTACTCTGGCCAATCAGGAAAAACATCTCTCTCCATTCATAAAACACTAAACCATAAAATGCGGCGGATGATTAAAGAACTTACAGTCCACCCTCAGTGAACCAAGGGACTGCAAACAAGGAGAGAAGGATAAATTGAGACAGTAAGTAAACCCTAAACCATACATTTTGTTCCAGCAGATACTACTCTCCTCATGTGTTAGGTTTTTAATGGCGGGAAAAAAACAAAAGCTGAACACAAGTGTTACTCACTACAAGCAGGTACAGTTAGCAGGAAGCTAGTCTGGAATTAAAACCTCACCTCTGCAAACCCACTCCATGATGTGCTTCCTGAGTGACACTAAAGGAACCAGCACTATTCTTCAACAACAGTAAGGCACTGTCTGCCTGCTTCATAAGGACATTTTCCTTCAAACCTCCTCTCCCTTTTAAAGGTTGTGCGAAACTCAGAGAGTATCACTCCAATGGAAGGCCCTCAGAGGAAAATGTGAGCTTCAGTAGGGCAAGACCCTGGTGAGGCTTGGCATCTAGAAGCTATTCAATATTTGCTGAACTGATGAAGCATTCCCAATAAAGGACATCTGAGCACATCTTCCTCCTACTCAGAGCCTTCAAAGGCTTGTGACTGCTCTTAGGAAGAAGTTTAAATCCTTCCGTGTGTTTCTGATCAGGATCCTCTGTGATTTGGTCTGTTTGGCCCTCTGGCTTCACCTGACTCCCCTCTAGAATCCAGCCATCCTGAGCACTCTGGCAGTTCCCCCATACGACCTCTGTTCTCATTGTTCTCAGACTCTGCACATGTGGGGCAGGTCTCAAACGCTTGTCCCCACCTGCCCTCCTTTGCCCAGCCAACTCTTACTTGGCCTTTCCGTGCCTGGTAAGGGCTTGCTCCTGAATAGGCTACTGTCTGGGAGCTGCTATGGGATCTACTGTGGCCTCCTGTACTGACCCTGCAATGGCTGCTTGCCTGCCTTCTCCTCCTCGTATCAGCTTCCCAAGGATAAGAATTGGGCATCTTTTTTTTTTCTTCTTTACTAGATTACCAGTTTATTAAACTTGGAACAGCCTGATGGAAGAGATACATAGGGCAAGGTCTGGGGAAGGGCATGGCGCGTCCATGCCCTCTCCAAGTGTGCCACTCTCTCCAAACCTCCACTTGTTCACCAACCTGGATGTTCTCTGAACCCTGTCCTTTGGAGGTTTTATGGAGGCTTCATTACATAGGAGGCACGACTGACCAAATTACTGGCCACTGGTGACTGATTCAACCTCCAGCCCCCTCCCCTCCTGGGAGGTGGGGGGACATGGCAATACTGGACATTTCTTGATCAGGTTCTGTCCCTAGTGCCTGACCCTCAAGAAAATGATTCTCAAGAAATATTTACCGAAAGCTGCAAGACACTGATCTGGAAGGCCTGATCCAAGTTAACAAGCTATACAACTCTTTGGAATGAAGAGCTGACGCACTTGGGCTCACTCATAAGAGCTGGGGTGGGGCCCAATGTATTTCTAAACCTACAGAACTTGGGAAGGACCCATAAGACAGGTATGGGCCCCACTGAGCCCTGCCCCTTCCTAGTCCATGTGCCAAGAATGGGGCTCTGAAAAAGCTGACATAAACCCAAAGGCACACTCAAATGAGAGCTAGAGGCTGCTGAAATTCTGATGAACACCACATATAGATTCTTGTTGGGTTTTGTCAGGTTGGGTTTTCAGTTTATGCTTCTGTTTATTTAAATAAAGCTCCTTTAAATGGCTTGGGGCAGCATTAACTCTGAAGCTATTAAAGGCAGGTCTGAGAATACATGTATGTAGTCCAAGTCTCTCTTGGAAGGAAGGGATGAGGGATCTTCCAGAGATCTGCTGCCTGGAGGACCAGAAGAAATGTTAGATTGAGACGTACCCCTCCCTGACCCTGGCCCATTTGGTATAGACCAAGCCAGTGACTTATAGTTGTGTAGAGTGTCATGTGTGATATTCCAGACAACTCTTAACGTTTAATAAAATGTGAGCCATCCCTTCCTCATTCTAAAGGCCCTCCCTGCCTCAGACAATTTTCACATACTTTAACCCCTTCCCTCCTACTAAACGCCTTTATCTAGGGATCAGCATTAACAATGGTAAGAGATTAAAACAATAACAAGGTGGAAAGATTTCCCACTCTCCTCCTAAAACTAGAGTAAAGAAAAATTTAAAGTCTTGAGGATTTAAAAAAAGAAAGAAAAACAGGTTGAAAAACACATTAATCCTCATCGGGTAGTCTCTTGTACAAGACTGAGATGCTACTGCCCAGCTTTGGTTAGTTGTGTACAATGGGTATTAATTCCAGTTGCAGGCATAAGGTGTCCATTTCAGAGCTAATAACTCCTCTGAAAGCAGACTAGTAACCGAAACGTGGCCATGGATTCCATCTAATTCACAACTAGAGTCTCCCACTCAAACCTAAAACTGTTCAAAATTCCCTGAGTCCCTAGAGCAGGAAGTCTTGTAACAAAGCACTTTCCCCCCTCTTTAATGATAAAACCTCAAACCACAAGGGTAGAAGAGAGAAGCTAGCAGAAGTGCCCCTCTAACTGTCTATTCTTATATGCTGTTTCTTGGATCATTAAAGTCTTACAAGGACTTCGTGGTAATTTTAATTATTGAATTTAAGGCTTGTTACATAAGTCTCTTACTTTCAAACTCAGGAATATTTTTCTCTAACATCTTGTCTAAAAGAAACTTCCAAGCAATCTACTGACAAGATCCTTGAGTGATCTGTGATCTCTGCAGGAGTGGAGGTGGGGCGCGCCATTCCGCACACCTGTTGTCAGGTGGCATGGCCAACAGCATCCTGCACACTCACCTCCTCACTCCACCCCACCCCCAGCGAGTCTCTTCCCTCCCGGCCTTCTCCACCCGAGGAACCTACAGCCTTCCAGCCTTCCGGAGTTACCTTTAAAAAAAACCTCCCAACCACAAAGCAAACAAAAGGCCGGTCAGAAGACGAGCGAAAGCTGCGGGGGTTCCCGTGGCCCCTCTCCAGGCAGTCCCTGAACAAACCCCTCCCCGCCCCTGCCTGGTTGCAGTCCCGCAAGTATCCCCCAACCCCCCACCCCACCCTCACAGCAGATACCAGCCAGACGCCTACACCACGGCCACCTGGGGCTCGGGCCCCACTTATTGTGCCGGGGCCGGCAACTCGCCGGCGGACGGGCGCCTCACCAAGTACAACTCCGCGCACAACAGCTCCCGGGCGTCCAGGCCCAGGCCGACCGGCCAGCTCCCCGCCGCCTCCCGCCTCCTCGAGTCCAGCCCGCCCGCCCCGGGAAGGGTCGCCGGGGAACGGGCCAGGGCTGTCTCCTGCCCACAAAAGCGCCCAGGCGCAGGCAGGAGGACGCGGTTCTAAGAGAAGTTGGCTTCCGGGTTTGCTTTTTGAACAAAACCAGAGGGACTCCCGCGCGGCCGGGGCAGGGCCTGGGAGGGCGCCGTGCATGCGCGAGGCCCCGGCGTGGGCCGCGCTGAGGCCGGCGGCCCGAGCGCGGCCGTGCGCCGCCCGGTACACGCCAGGCCCGGAGGCTCCCAGGCACCCTCGGCCGGAAGAGCGAGGCGGCCGGACCCGGGCGGCGGGGACGGGGCGCGCGGCGAGGGGGCCCGTGCGGCACTTACGGGGCGGCTTGGCGGCGGCGGCGGCAGCAGCAAGGCGTCTGGCCTGTGCCCTCTCGGCCGCTCGCGCCTTTTCTTCTCCGCGCTCCTGGCTGGCCCGCCCGCCTCCTCGCTTCCCGCCTGCGCGCCCCGCGCTCGCCCCCTCCGCCCGGCTCCGCTGCTGAGTGAACTGGAACCACTAGCCGCGGCCCCGGGATTCCCACAATGCACAGCGCGCCGCTCGTCACATCCCATCCCGTCCCCGCGCGTCCGGCCACCCCTCCCGCTCCACCTGGGCGCCCCGGCCTTGACCCTAAGCCCGCGGCTGCGCGCGCGGGGGACCCTCCGCGCTGTATTGCCTGGACGTCGGTGGGTCAGTCCCCTGGCCGCATCGCGGTCCTGGCTCTGGCCCTCAGCCCTCGGTCAGCTCGCCAGGACACCGAACGCTGGGTCCCGCCCGAGCCGGGGACTCGCCCTGAGCTAAGTCCTGGGAAAGGGTCGGGACCCCGGCAGAGGCACTTCTCCAGCGCGCGTCCCAGCCTGTGCGTCTCGAGTGACACTTACTGAGCGCCTACTGAGGGGGGCTTTTGCTGCCCATCCCTAGAAGCCTTCCCATTAACGCAGGGAGGGAGGCACGACTGCTGTTACCAGCAAGCACTTTTCCCTCCCCAACCAATGCAAACCTCCCGCGCACTTCAGAACCTCCCGCTGTCTTTAGACACAAGCCCCCATCAAACCTAGTCTTCCCCACGACCATCTACTGCGCACCCCTGGGGTTCTTCATAGTGACCCCTAGAAGTCTGGATCTGCTCTGTTGCATGGAAGGCGTTTACTTCGATTCAGCAAATGTTCACTCTTGGACCCAAGTTGAGATTTACTAATATAAACAGTGATTCTTTATCATCACACACATTTTTTTTTTTAACTGCAGACAAGCAGAAAGAGGGGCCGATGCAAAACTTATCTTGTATTCCTAAATTGGTTTTTGGCCTGAAGGCGTTAGTGACCCATCCCAAGGACTTAAATAGGGACCTTTCCTCTCCTTCTCTCCTCTCCCTCCACCAAAGTGTGGAGGGGGAAGCCACCTCGGCACCCAGCTGTGGACCAACTTTAGATAACAATACATACCCTCCGCAGAGTTGTTCTGTGGCTGCTGGAGTTGGTGACGGGAGGTTCTGAGTCACTGAAGACCCCTCCCTTCCCTTGGGCTGCCCCTGTAGCAGCTGGTGGTAACCTCCTCCCCTCACCATGATGCTTTACACTAGGCTTTAAAAGTTTGCAGAGCAGTGTCCAATACATGCCATTCACATATCCATTAATTCAATTAACTACTGTGGTCATACTTTGTGCCATGCACCAATTTGGGTGATGAAGATGAAGCAGTGAACAGAACAGGCAAAAATCCCTGACCTCCTGAAGTTTGCCGTGTAGTAGGGAAAGAAAGGTTATAGGCAAAAGAGATGATGTGCCAGATGGTGTAAATGCTATAGAGGAAAATAAAGCTGTAATAGGGAAGAAATTTTGTATCCTACTACAAGTTAATCACTAAAAGGGTGTTTCCTATAAGCTTAAATTACATATAATGGCCCATCTCTGCGAACCCTGCCTCCCAGGTAATGAGCATGAAGCTAAAATACCTTTGGTTAGCTCACAGGAACCATCCTTACCAGGCCCACCTGTGAATGACTGCAGGGAGGAAGAAATTAACACATCCCCTCCAGAGGCTGACCAGAACCAGCAAATGTTTGGCTTTACTCCTTCCCCTTTTAGTATAAAAGAAGCCTGAATTCTGACTCAGGCAAGATGGTTTTTTGGGGCACAAGTCCACTATCTTCTTGGCTTGCTGGCTTTCTGAATAAAGTCATTATTCCTTGGCCCAACAACTCGTCTCTTGATTTATTGGCCTGTCGTGCGGCAAGGAGTACGAGCTTGGGCTCAGTAACAAAGCAAGGAAGGGGGATAGGAGGTATGAGTTGGGGTGCAGTTTCAAACTTTAGAGAAGGCCTCCCTGAGAAGGTGACATTTAAGCAAAGACGTGAATGAATTGAGGGAGCAAGCCAAGTGGATATCTGGGGGAAGAGTATTCCAAGCAGCAGGAGGGCAAATGCAAAGACCCTGAGGCAGAAGAGTCTCTGAAATCATCAAGGTATAGTGAGTGTGTTCTTACCATTAAAAAAGATAACGTTTGACATGACAGAGGTGTTAACTAGCGCTAAGGTGGTAGTCATATGGCAATATATAAATATGTCAAATCAACAGGTTGTACACCTTAAACTCACACAATGTTATATGTCAATAATATCTCAATTTTTAAGAAAGGAAGAGTGAGTGTGAGGCTGAAGTGGAATGAGTGAAGGGGAAAATTACAGGAGGTGAAACTGGAGAAATGATAGTTCTTTGGGTCCAAAAACAAAAGCATTAAGGATGTGTGAGGACTCCCCCAGGGAAGCTGCAGAGAGGTGTCTGGAAAGGGACAGAGATCACCCCCCACCCCAGTTGCTCTGTCCTTCCCCGCTCTTTAGGGTGGTCCCTCAGTTCTGCAGGGGCCAGCCACCAGGTGAGGCTTCTGTAGGCCACAGCAAGTAGGGAGGATGCCAGACTTCAATAATTCACTCAACAAATACTTGCTGAGCACCTGCTGTGGACCAGGCTCCTTCCAGGAGAAAACCCCTCTAGGTGCGTTGCCACACTGCCCAGACTCTGGTCCGAAACATAAGCAGTACTCCTAGAAACTTAACAAGAGAGAGCAGCTGGGCTGTAGGGAAGGCCAGGCATGTGTGGAGAGGAGGAGATGCCTGCAGCCTGCTGGTGTCTGGCTGTTTACAGACCTGAGGCTTCCTCTTCCCCAGGTCCTTAGTGATGGCTAAGACCAGACACAGAGCATGATTGTCTAAGAGATCCCAATCTGCAACCCTAGGGCGCCAAGAAGTAATTCACTCACCTCCACCCCAGCTTTGGTTTCTGACTAAATTGATTTCCCTGGTGACATGGAAGTGGGTCATGCCTACAAGGCTGTTTTTTCTTTCCATCTTATTGCACACTCACTATGTGTCAAATCACATGTATCATTTTCATTTCACATCAGCCCTAGCAGGCACACTATTTCTGGGACATCTCTATCCCCAGTTTACAGATGAAGACACTATAGATTCAGAAAGCTAAGAAATATGCTGGAGATCACAGAGCAGGTAGGCTGGCACTGGAGTTCAAATCCAAGTTCATCTGGGACCTGAGTTCTCATGGCTCAGTCCTGAAGAGAGCCCTTCTAGGGGCTTGGTTTCCTCTGCGCCCAGCATCTATCCTCGGCATCCTCCCCGGCCACTCAGAATGGGTCTTTTTGTCCCCACTGAGTCATGCACTGTTGTCCTTGGGTTAGAGTCTATACCCCTCCAAGAGCTGGTCTTAGTGCCATCCCCCCTCACACTCCCCACCCCCCCGCCACAGTGTGCCATGCTCATAGAACTCAGTAGGAATATTGTCCCTGGGAGCAGTTCAAGATGCCCTCTCTCCAAAAGGCTCCACCACCCTTTCTCTTCCCCTCTAACTTGTGTGCTCTGTTCTTCCACTTCAGTGACATGCACTCTCCCCTAATCTGGCTCAGAGGGTTCCACCAGCTTTTTTTTTTCTCCAATTGCAAAATAAATGCATGCTTACTATGTAAAACTTGGAAAATAAAAATGCTCAAAAAAAAATCACCCTAAGTATACCACTGGGAGAGAACCACTGATTCCCTTTCAGCCCTTGTATCCATATCTACCTAATAGTAAATGTATTTGGGTTCCTATTGTATTTAGGGCTTGTCACCTGCTTTTTAAACTTAATGGTCCTTTATGAACATTTAACCAGGTATTCTACAACAGCAGTTCTCAAACTATTTGAATTCAAAACGCCTTTATCTTAAATTATTGAGGACTGCAAAGAGCTCTTGTTTATGTGGGGTATATCTGTCAGTATTTGTTCTATTAGAAATTAAAACAGAAAGATCTTAAATACCAATTTATTCATTTTTTAAATGTTAATATGTAAACAAGTTACACATTAATATAAATAATGTATTTGTATAAAAAATAACTATATTCTCCAAACAAACAAAATTTAGTGAGAAGAGTGTCATTGCCTTGCAACTTTGCACATTTCTTTAATGTCTGGTTTAACAGAAGATAGCCAGATTCTCATGTCTCCTGTATTTGGTCGTTGCTATCTATTGTTTTAAGTATAAAAAAATCCAGCCTACATTAAAAAAAAAAACCAGATATGTGTTTGGGAAAAGATAGAAGATTTTAATATCCTTTTCAGATAATTTTGGATGTTCTTCTTTGATACCATACCAAAACCCAAAAAGTAGTAGTTTCTTAAAGGTTAATAGCAATGTAGAATCTGAAACCAATGGATACATTTTTGAATTTGGTAACATAAAAATCCATTAATCTACTTTTTTATTATTTTGAATGGATTTATTAATCTATCTTATTTGGGGGGGAATGAGCAGAATTCTTAAATTTTATTTTACATTTAAAAAGTCTGCATTAGGACAGGAATAAAGACGCAGATGTAGAGAATGGACTTGACACGGGGAGGGGGAAGGGTAAGCTGGGACGAAGTGAGAGGGTAGCATTTACATATATACACTACCAAATGTAAAATAGATAGCTAGTGGGAAGCAGCTGCATAGCACAGGGAGATCAGCTCGGTGCTTTGTGACCACCTAGAGGAGTGGGATAGGGAGGGGATATGGGGATCTATGTATACATATAGCTGATTCTCTTTGTTATACAGCAGAAACTAACAAACATTGTAAAGCAATTATACGCCAATAAAGATGTTAAAAAATAAATAAAATAAAAAATAAATTAAAAGTCTGCATTAAAAAAAAAACACCATAAATCAAGTCCAAGTAGAAATGATAAGCTAGGAAAACATGATTTGTAACTCACACCAAAGGCAAAGGGCTGATTTCCTTAATAGTCTCTTATTTTTTTATCCATTATTTTGATGGACCTTTAAGCCATGCACGATTTGGTGTCATCACTCATTGGTCATTTGGAAAACAGTGGTTCACTGAGTTATACAGGTCTCCCAGTCTTCCAAATGCCAACTCCTTTCATGGTACAATCAGATCACATTCCTTAATATCACCGCTGATATCAACAGAAGGTTTTTAAGTACTGAGAAGATTTCAAGCTCATGGTGGCAGATACAAATTTCCCAATATTGTAATTTTTCCTTGTAAGTTCAAATTTACCATTGGCAACATAATGTCACAACTACCTTTCTTGAAGTGACAAGTTCATTTTATTCATTTTCAAGAAAATGTCCACCATATACACAGGGCTGCATTATGACTTTCCTGGGCCTTAGGCATCTTTACCTTCTTGGGCTCCCTTCCTCCATTTAAAAACAGAAACAAAAACAAACAAAAAACCCCGGCACTGGTGTAAAGACAAATATATTAACATGATATATTACAACTATGCCTCATGGAGGATTCAGCCTTGCACACACCCAAGTCTGAACAATCACAGTTCGTCTGTCAGTCAGGCCCACCTTCTCCATTAGGAACAGAGCCCAGGCCCACATGACTTTATGGGACCATAAAAATGTTTCAACTTCTTTAAAATCAGAAGAAGAAAATGAAGGTTACTTCTTTTAGATCAAATAAAATATTTTTAAATATAACATTAATATATTTGTCTTTATACTAACATAGTCATAAAATATAATTTTTATCTTTTTATAGAGGAAGGGGCCCAAAAAAGCAAAAGTGCCTGGAGCCCATGAAAATATTAATGTAGCCCTGCTGTCCGTCATGGTCATTTCAAATAAAAATGGTGTTTCATGAAAAAAGCAGCTAGTTTAGCCCACAACTCAGTCACACAAATGCTTTTTCTCAAGGCAACCATCCTAGTTTGTTATATAGCAGAAGTACGTCACACATACTTCCCAGGTGGTCACAGAGAACATTTTAAAATGTAAAATGTGTCCTGAGGGGTCAAGATCAATAAAATCCGTTAATCAATAAGAACAATAAAATTAGTGATTTTTACTGCTTCATCAAGGACATTCTTAAGTGAAACTGTTGGGATTTTTTTTTCTGCGAGTGCTTGGCAATAAATGATAAAATGATGATTAGTGAAGTTT
The DNA here is from genome assembly GCF_964270905.1 of Leucopleurus acutus. Taxonomy (NCBI): domain Eukaryota; kingdom Metazoa; phylum Chordata; class Mammalia; order Artiodactyla; family Delphinidae; genus Leucopleurus; species Leucopleurus acutus. Next base: position 63,604,476 of record NC_139145.1, on the reverse strand, counting down.
GGTGTCATTGCTGATATTTGCTGTCACCAGCAGTTGTACCCACGATTGTTTTTGCACCATTGGTACAAAGACCAAGACAGTGAAAAAGCTAAATAATGTCTGAGCATTATCATGAAAAGTCTGGGGTCTCAGTGACCTTCAGGGATCTGCAGACCCCATTTTGGGAACCACCGTCCCAAACATCCTGGGCTGTACCATTGTTTAGTTAACCAATTATTATTGGTTATTGTTGTTGTTACTGTTTTTCTTTCAGGCAATTTCCCACTCTATTAGAAAGACCTGATGAATGTCCTTAGAGATGCATCTTTGTGCACATCTGACTGTTGAGGGTAAGTTCTTAGAAGCGGAACTGCTGGATCAAAGAGCCATAGTTTACAAGCTTTAACACAGGTAGCCAAATGGCCCTCCAAAGATCTTGGGACAGGGCAGGCAATGGGTGGGATCGAGCATTCGTGCATTTCCCCAGCACCTCCTGGCCCCACCCTGACTGTTCTCCAAGACCTTTGATGATCTGAGAGTCAAACGGTGGGGTGTCACCATTTCCCCGGTTTAGCTTGACCTTATTTGTGGAAAGGCAGGGAGTGGGGTCTCTAGTTAGTTCCTAAGCTTTTCATCAACACACTCAAGCAAAGAGAAGTGAATGTGAGTGCTCGAGGGAGTGGAGGAATCCCAGGAAAGAAATAAACCTCCCCCCACTGTCCTCTGCCCCCCACAAGCAAACAGATGTGGTCTTTTCCATGGAACAGATGCACCACCGTCTAGTCTCTTCCTCTGGAGCCTTTCTTCCTTACTTCATTACTGCAGAGGTAAGTTCTCTCTCTTTGATCTGTAATTGGCGGTAACGTCTGACTCCTTCCCTTTTTTTCAATAATCCCCACCCCCTCCTGTCTTTGTTAAGCAGTTAATGCCCTTCTCTAAGAGAAGTACAGATGAATATTTACCCTTAATTGGGAACAACAAAGGGACCAAGGAAAACCATCAGGGCTACATTACCTTTTTCCAGGCCTAGAGACATCTCTAGATTTAAATATTTTCCCCCCTGAGGTTAGAGCTGGATTGAAAACATGGTTTAAAGGATTAGGCTACCTGTAGAGCAGTGGTGCTCAAAGGGACAACTTCAGGGTCCCTGAGACTCTTTACTGGGGTCTGTGGGTTGAGACTACATTCATAATTAATAGTAGGGCCTTATTTGCCTTTCTCACTGTATTGACATTTGCACTGATATTACAAAAGCACTGGTGGGTAAAACTGTGTCTTAGCATAAATCAAGGCAGTGGCCCCAAACTTAGCAGTTATGGAATTCTTCAACAAACACACAGTTTCACTTAAGAATTAAAAGTGTCTTTAATGGCCAGATTTTAAAAATTTTTGAAAGCCTGTGTCTGCCACCATGAGCTTGACAGTTGACAGCTTCCCAAAACTTAAAAACTTTTTTGATGATATTGGTGACGGTATTAACTAATATAATTTTTTGATGTTATATAATAAAAATCTGTCAACATTTAGAAAGATCTTAAATATCTTAGTAATATATAAGATAGTATAACTTAGTGAACTTATATTTTCCAAATGCATGATGTTACAACATCATGCATTGGTTAAAAAAAAATTCATTCAAAGTGAAAGAAAAACCAATGGATTTAATGTCACAGAGTATGAAAAGTCCAGTGATATGTTTTAATATTCTACATAACTACTAACCGTTAGGAAACTACCACTTAATGAGTTTGGGTGTAGAAATCAGAGAACAATATTCACAATTATCTGAAAAGGTTATTATAATACTTCTCTCTTGACTACATTAAAAACATGAAAAACAAAACAAAACTTTTCCATGGAAAAAGAAAACCACCATAAGAAAGTCAAAAGACAAATGACAAACTGGAAGAAAATATTGGCAAAATATAACACAGGTAAAAGTTATTGTCCTTCTCTTAATCTGCTTAGGTTGCCATAACAAAATACCATAGACTGGGTGGCTTAGATAATAGAATTTCCTCACAGTTCTGGAGGCTGGAAAGTCCAAGATCAAGGTTCTGGTACAGTTCAGTTTCTGGTAAAAGCTCTCTTCCAGAGCACATGGCCACTTGTCTTCACATGACCTTTCCTCTGTACACCTGTACAGGGAGAGAGAGAAAGAAATAGAAGAGATTCTTCTCTGGTGTCTCCTCTTATAAGGACACTAATCCTTTTGGATTAGAGCCCCATCCTTATGACTTCATATAACCTTAATTACCTCCTAAAGGCCCTATTTCCAAATATAGTCACATCGGGGTTAGAGCCTCAATATGAATTCTGGGAGGGCACAATTCAGTCCACAGCAGTCATATAACTATATCTCTTCTGAAAACTGGGGGGGAGATTTAAAATTCTATTGAAAAAATGCTCAGGGACTTCCCTGGTGGCGCAATGGTTAAGAATCCACCTGCCAACACAGGGGACCCAGGTTCCATCCCTGGTCTGGGAAGATCCCACATACCACGGAGCAACTAAGCCCATGCGCCACAACTACTGAGCCCGTGTGCCTAGCGCCCATGCTCCACAACGAGAAGCCACCTCAATGAGAAGGCAGAGCACCACAGCGAAGAGTAGCCCCGGCTCGCCGCAACTAGAGAAAGCCCACGCGCAGCAATGAAGACCCAACGCAGACAAAAAGAAAAAAAGAAAAGAAAAAATGCTCAAATGATACGAACAATTAACAAAAGAGATATAAAAATGGTGCTTAAAACATGAAAAGATGGTCAACTTCACTCATAAGAAAAATGTAAATAAAAATACACCTAGGGGCTTCCCTGATGGCGCAGTGGTTGAGAGTCCGTCTGCCCATGCAGGGGACACGGGTTCGAGCCCCGGTCCAGGAAGATCCCACATGCCGCGGAGCAGCTAGGCCCGTGAGCCATGGCCGCTGAGCCTGCGCTAGGCCCGTGAGCCATGGCCGCTGAGCCTGCGCATCCGGAGCCCGTGCTGCGCAATGGGAGAGGCCACAACAGTGAGAGGCCCGCGTACTGCAAAAAAAAAATAAATAAATACACCTAGATATCATTTCTCACTTATCAGACTGGCAAAAGTTCAAAAGCTTGAAACTACACCCTGTTGGCACAGCTGTAGGAAACAGGCTCTCATATATTGCTGGTAGGAATACAAACTATTACAGACTTATGGAGGGGAATTTCACAGTATTTAATAAAATTATCTTTGTATGTACCCTTAACCAAGCAATTCTGCTTCTAGAATTTACCCTGAAAATGCACCCCAATGATACGAAAATACATCCTCTCAAGATTATTCATTGCTTCACTATTTGTAATTGCGAAATATTGACAAATACTTAAATATCCAAGCATGTAAGATTGGTTGAATAAACTCTGATACTATACTACACACTGTAAAAAGAAAGGATGAAGATCTCTATGAACTGATTATGGAGTGATTTACAGGAGATGTTGTTAAATGAAAAAAGCAAAGTGCAAATGAGCATATATAGTGTGCTACATTTTGTATAAGAAAGAAGGCGAAATAAGAAAACATACATATATCTCTACAAATAGAAACACAGAAAGGATAAACTAGAAAACAATGAACATAGTAACCTAGAAGGGGTAAGGGGCAGAAAGCAAGGGAGACAGTAACACTTCTCTGAGTATATTTTGCACACTTTGGCCTTTGGAAGTATGTTAGAGTTCCACATACTCAAAAACTAAAACTGCATCTGTAAGAATGAACAGGGAGAACATTTCTAAAACTAAAATCAAACTAAAACCAGTAAACCCAATTTATTTCAAATGAATACCATAACCCTACAGAATGCGGGGGCGGACAAAGAAGCAGTTGACTTTACTTATGAATACAGTATTTGATACTTTGTCTGTGGTGAGGAAGGGAGGCAGGGAAGAGTTACAAACAAATCCTGAACCGTTTTTATTGTTTGCTTTTTTTCTGCAATGCTATAGGAAAATCAATTCTAAAACAATTTTTTTGGGGGGGCGGGGGGCTGCGTTGCTGCTCGCGGGCTTTCTCTAGTTGTGGCGAGCAGGGGCTACTCTTCGTTGCGGTGCGCCGTCATGTCATGGCGGTGGCTTCTCTTGTTGTGGAGCACAGGCTCTAGGCGTGCGGGCTTCAGTAGTTGTGGCTCGCGGGCTCTAGAGCGTAAGCTCAGTAGTTGTGGTGCACAGGCTTAGTTGCTCTGCGGCATGTGGGATCTTCCTGGACCAGGGCTTGAACCCGTGTCCCCTGCATTGGCAGGTGGATTCTTAACCACTGCGCCACTATCTTATCCTCTAAGATAGTTTTGGATCTATTATACGTTTTAGAAAAAAGAGTAAATGTGTTGATATTATTGGAAGCCAGGGTTCTCACCATGGGGAAAAGGGATGTAGAAATATGGAATGGAGGAAGGCAAGGAAGAGACCTATAGGGATGAATTGGGACTGGAGGTACTGGTGTGAACTCATTTCTAAAATAGGTATGTATAAATATATATGTGCATATACCTGTATATGTTCACACACATATATATTTGTGTGTGTATATATGTGTGTGTGTGTTTATTATACACGCATATATTTCCTAGCTCTATTTGCTGAAAAGGCCAAGAAGAAAAGACACCCCTGTAGCAATATGGATATCTAATATCCAGATCTTGATTTTTAATACCATTTCCTACTAAAAGGAGTCTAGGGCTCCTTGGAGAAATGGCTCATTCTAGGTCTAGGGCAGGAAATATATAAGACTGGAATATCTTGCTATGCTAGGAAGTAGGGAAATACACATGCACAGACACACACACTCACAAAATGATTGGAGCCAGTTAAAGAGGCTCAACAAGAAGCCAGTTTAAGAGGCTCCCATGGGCCAAATCTGGGACAATTTGACGGATTTATGAGTCCATACTGATTATAAAAAGATAATATATACACATATATAATATATACTTATATATATAGTATATTGAATATAAATATATATTTAATAGATACTTATACATATAATATTTATTTATTTATTTATATAGAAAGGGGGAAAAAGTTCTGTTCCTTTAGTAGAATGACAAATGGCAACTAGAAAATGTAGAGGGAGTGCTGGAGTTGGAAAATCAGCATGTTGCAACCATCAAAGTAAAGTTAGTTTTGGCAAAAATCATCAGTGGATACTACATTAGTCTCCTATTACTACTGTAATAAATTACCACATATATTACAAGATGTCTGCTTGACATTTTACCAAAAAATTATTTTTCCTATCTTCCCAATAATTTTAACACCTTAGAATATTTTAATTTAGAATATTTTAACTCTCTCAACTTTTCATTATTCTCATGAATCTTCCACATATATTTTAAACTCCACAACATTATTAGGATTATTCTGTATAGTTACATTAATTTATGTTCATCCACATATTTATCCCTTCTGGTGCTCTTCAGTCTCTCTTGTATATCTGTGTTTCCATGTGGGTCATTTTTATTGCTTTTTTTTAATTGAAATTCATTTATTTTTTAAAATTTATATTGGAGTATATTTGATTTACAATGTTCTGTTCGTTTCAGGTGTACAACAAAGTGATTTAGTTATACATATACATATATCTATTCTTTTTCACATTCTTTTTCATTTTTATTTCTTGAAAAAACTACCATTAGTGTTTCTTTTAATAAAGACTTGCTGGCAACTAATTCTCTTCATTTTTTTCTTCTCTAAAGAAATTTTAAAACTTCTTTATTTCACCTTCATTAACAAATTCTATTATGGAAAAATTCACATTTACAACGTAAGGAGGAGAGTATTATTAACGCCAGTATATTCATCACCCAGCCACAACAATTATCAAATTCTGCCATTCTTGCATCCACTGTACTCCCCCGAACTTCCCTACCTGATGATGATTTTTAACAGTTCTTTCATTTTAAGGTAAAATATACATGCATGGAAGTGCACACATTTTAGCTGTATGATTCTGACAAATGGATATATCATTTAATTGCCTCTTTTATCATGATACAGAACATTTTCATCACCTTAGAAAGTTCCCTTGAGTCCCTTCCCAGTTAATCTCTACCCCCAGAGGCAACCATCGTTTTGATGTTTTTCACCTTGGATTGGTTTTGACTGTTTTAGAACTTCATAAAAATGGAATTATAGAGTATGTCTCTTTTGTCTTCAGTTGTTTTTGTTTGGGACATCAATCCATGTTGCTGTGTGCATTGATTGTTTTTATTGTTGAATAGTACTACATTGTATAAATACATCGTGATTTGTTTATCCACTCTCCTGTTGATGAATATTTGGGTTTGGGGTTTTTTTCCAATTTTTTTGTTATTGTGAATAAAGGTGTGTGGAGCATTCTTGTATAAGTTGGTTTAAAGACATATGTTTTTGTACCTCTTGGATAAATAACTAGGATTGGAATTGTTAAATCAATGTGTAAGTGCATGTTTAACTAGCTAAGAAATTGCCAGAGTTTTTGCAAAATGGTTGTACTCTTTTATGTTCCTACCAGTAATATGAGAGTTTCGGTTGCTCTACATCCTTGCCACTTTCCTAAAGCCTTGTAATGTTGAGCACTTTTTCACAAACTTATTGGCCATTCAAATATCTTCCTTTGTGAAACGTCTGTCAAGTTTTTTGCTTATTTTTATGGGGCTGTTTTTCCTTTAAATTATTAAGTTGTAGGAGTTTTTATGTATTCTGAATATAAGTTCTTTCTCAGTCATCTATCTTGTCAATATTTTCTTTCAGGCTGGGGCTTGCCTGTTTATTTTCTTTCTTTTTTTTTTTTTTTTTTTTTTTTTTTGTGGTACGCGGGCCTCTCACTGCTGTGGCCTCTCCTGTTGCGGAGCACAGGCTCCGGACGCGCAGGCCCAGTGGCCATGGCTCACGGGCCCAGCCGCTCCGCGGCATGTGGGAACTTCCCGGACCGGGGCACGAACCTGTGTCCCCTGCATCAGCAGGCGGACTCTCAACCACTGCGCCACCAAGGAAACTCTGTTTATTTTCTTGATGGTTATCTTTTGATGAACAGACGTTTTTACTTTTGATAAATTCCACTCAATCAATGATTTCTTTTATAGTTATATCTTTCTAGTTCTGAGAAATCTTTGCCTACCCCAGATCATGAAGATATTTTCCTTACTATCTTTACAGTTATAGCTTTTACATTTAGGTTTATGATCCATGGCAAATTAAATCTTACATATAGTGTGAGGTAGGGAGGTCAAGTTTCATTTGATCTCATATGGATATTCAGTTGTTCCAGCACCTTTTGATGAAAAAACTAATCTTTCCCCACTGGTTTGATTTGGCATCTTTACTGAAAATGAATTGACCATATAAATGTCTCCTGAAAATAATGTGTATTCTGCACTCATCTGGTAAAAATTTCTCCCCTCAATGAAATATTATCCTTTAATCTCCATTGCCTCAGTAGTTCTCTGATGCTTTTGAATATATGATTTTTATAAGTTGTCTGTGTTTCCAGGGGTTTTTTTAGTGGGAGAATTGCCTTGCCACAAACCACTTCATGCACCTGGAAGTGGACCTTTTTGGGTTGAATATGCTGTTGATATTCTAATTTCCTGGAGATAGATGCTCTTTCCTCTTTTCTCTTACATGAATTCCAGGTTATAAATTTCCTTCCAGGTCCAGGTCCATTGTGACTATGTTCCACAATATCTTGGTCATTCCATAACAAGATTCTATAGCCTGGATGGCTTAAACAACAAACTTTTATTTCTCATAATTCTGGAGGCTGAAAATTCCAAGATCAAGGTGTCAACAGATTTAACACCTGGTGAGGGCCCTTCTCCTGGTCTGCACACCTTCTTGCTGTATCCTCACGTGGTGAAAACAGAGAAGGTTCTTGTCTCTTCCTCTTCTCCTATGGGTACCAATCTCACCATGGGAGCTCCATTCATGTCACCTCGTCTAAACCTAATTACCTCCCAAAGGCCCTACCTCCGATACCATCACACTGGGGACTAGGGCTTCAACACGTGCATCTGGAGGAGACACAAACATTCAGTCCACAGCTCACAAGTTTTCGTATGTTGTATTTTCATTATTATTCAGATAGTTTCTCCTCTCTATTGTGATATTCTTTGATCCATGATTTATTTAGAAGTATATTGCTTAATTTCCAAACATTTGAGTATTTTCTAGTTTGTTGTTATTGGTTTTTAGCTTAATTCTACTGTGGTTAGAGAATATCTTCTGTATGATTTCAGTTCTTTGAAATTTGCTTTATGGCTCAACACATGCTCAATTTTGGCAAGTGTTCTGTTCACTTGAAAAGAAGGTACTGTTCAAGTGTTCTGTTCACTTGAAAAGAAGGTACAGTCAACCCTTGAACAACCAAGGGGTTAGGAGCACCAACTCCGCATGCAGTCAAAAATCCAAGTATAACTTTACAGTCAGCCCTCCATATTCACAGTTCCACATCCTTGGATTCAACCAACCATGAACTGTGTAGTACTGTACTATAGAGTAGGTGAAAAAAATCCACATATAAGTGGACCCAAGCAGTTCAAACTATGTTGTTCAAGGGTCAATTGTGTACTCAACCTCTCACTGTTTAGAGGTGGTAGTATGTATGTTATAGGTCAACTTTTTTTATTTTATAGCTCGATTCTTTTAAATCCTGATTTTTTTCCTGCTTGTTCTATCAGTTGCTGAGAGAACTGTATTTAAGTCTGCTACTGTAGTTGTAGATCTGTCTGTTTCCTTTTTAGTTTGATCTAATTTTGCTTTTTATATTTTGAGCCTCTGTTACGAAGTGCATACAAATTTGGAATTGTTATATATTTCTGGTGGATTGACCCTTTTAATATACATGATCCCTCTTTATCTCCAATAATGCTTTGTTTTGAAGTCTACTTAGCTACGCCAGTTTTCTTTTAGTTAGTTTGAATTGAATGTCTTTTTCCATCTCCATTTTTTAATAATTTTGTATGCTTATGATTAAAGTATATTATTTAAAGAAACATTTGCTTAATGTTGTTGTTTCTAAATCTCCTCTAACTTAGACTTTTAATTGGAGCATTTTCTTCATTCATACTTAATGTTATAACTGATACTTAGGTTTCAGCATTACAACTTACTATTTATTTTCTATTTGTCCTACCTCTTTTATGTTCAATTTCCTTTCTTACTCTTTCATATTAAGTATTTTTATTATTCTATTTTTCTTCTCCGTTGGTTGCTAAGTTACACATTCAGTTTCTATTATATTGGTGATGAAACTAGAGATTCAACATGCATTTTTGATTTATTAAAATCTAATATAAGTGAATATTTTAACAATTTCCCAGACAATACAAGGATTTTAGAACATCTTAACTCCATGTATCCCCATCCTTCTGCCTTTGAGCTATTGCTGTGTGTTTTAATTATGTACATGTTTTAATTATGTATGTAATCTAATTATATGTGTTTATGTTTATTAATATTTAATATGTATATGATTTAATTATACGTGATGTTAAATACACGTTTATAATCCCACAAGACGTTATTATTATTATTCACGTTTTCACCAGAGAAAATTCATTTGGTTTAACCTATCTGTTTACTCTTTTCTTTTTAATAAAATTGTATTTTAGAATAGTTTTAGATTTACAGAAAAGTTGCAAAGATAGTACAGAGAGTTCCATATACCTTGCACCCACTTTTCCCTATTGGTAACAATTTACATTACTAAGGTACATTTGTAACAATTAAGGAGCCAACATTGGTACATAACTATTAACTAAACTGCATACTTTATTTGGTTTCCATTAGTTTTTCCCTAATGTTCCTCTTCTGTTCCAGGATACCACTTCACATTTAGTCATCATGTCTCATCTGGTCTGTGATAGTAACAGATTTTCCTTGTTTTCGAAGACCTTGAGGGTTTTGAGAACTGGTGTTTTGTAGAGTTCAGTACACCCTCCCTTACACACGTTCTCCCTTCTGCTCTGCCCCACTCCCTTTCTTCCTCACTCCAGCTTCCCTGCAAGTGTGTTTCCTGGCAAAGTGGCAGCATGCAAGCTTTTGCCTCTGGCTCTGTCTTCTAGGAAATCTGGCCTAAGACCCTCTT